>NW_027505984.1:0-144574 GCF_021521415.1 Bidens hawaiensis | reverse complement strand
GTACGCAGAAGCTTCCATTGTTACATCATTACTATCGATCTTGTCAAGAAGCTTTCTTAAATGAGTCCGAGTGATTTTACCTTTATACTCCTCAAACAACCCTCGCCATTCCTTTTCTCGAACCTCAAACGGGGCGTGGGCCATGCTGTTAAGAATGGTTAACGCTCGGTCAAAATCATCTTGGATCATCGCTCGACATATGATTTCAACAAAGAACGATGAAGGTGGAATTTCACCAGCTTCCAACATAACATCAAAAGCATGCTCCAGTAAATGAGTCTGAAATAAACATAAAACATAAAGGTCAAAGTCACACAATATAAATAGTTAAATATGATAATTAAAAAAGCACAAACCTTTCCAGCACGGGACGCTTCAACGAGCAAAAAGGAGTGTTTATTTTGATCAAGTTGATACCCCGAAAACACCATTTCCTTATAAACATAATCAAAGTACTCCCATTGATGAGAACTAGCAGATACTCTAAGCATTTCTCCATACGTGTATGCATCCGGGTTAACAAACGGACCATCGCGGCCCATGTTAACATTATGGCCATTGGATCGTTTTGTATCTTCAAATAACTCCTTGGCCTCAAAAAACATGTCGCTCCGACCGTAAACTTTAAGCATCGCGTTTATAATCCCAATATCAGGAGCACAATGCTCTTTACTGATATCAAAGATCCGTATACAATTACCAATATGCCCTCCGTCCATTGAAGATAATATCATGCCCGTGAAGGTAACCACTAAAGGTCTAGTTAGAGGAAGTCTTTTCATCTTCTTAATCTGCATTTGTATCAGCTATAATAATCAAACAAACCATATATACAAAAAAAACACTCATGTTTAAAAAAATGAACCTCTATAATAGCTTCTTGCCACATGCCATTGTAACAAAGACAAAATGCCAGCTCACAGTATACCGAAGCGGCCCCCACAATACCGTTCATTTCCATTTCTCTAACTGCTTCAACTGCTTTGTTCACTTTACCTTCTTTCGAGAAGGCCTTAACTAACACTAACAAATTTCACCAAAAAGAAGGTTAATTGAGACATTAACACACATGATGTCATGATGATACATTTAAGGAGAAGTAATAATACCTTTATAAGTAAGGGCTTTGGGGGTATTCCCGCTTTTCTTCATCTTTTCAAAGTACTCATGCACAAGCTCATACTTCCCGGATGCCAACATTACCTTTTAAAAACGAGTTATTCTTTAAGGGGGTGTTTGGGATTCCTTATTTTACATCATTATAACTTTTCATTAAGTTAATAAATTACAAAAGTGTAACTTATGGAACTTTTCCTCTCACATCAAAAGCAATCCCAAACACCTTATTCTTTTTCATAAAGTTAATAAGTTATAAGTTGATGAAAATAAGCAATCCCAAACACCCCCCTAAGACTATATAATTGGCAAAACTACCCCTCACCTAAAAATCCAACAGTAACATAATTTACATTGGAGATGTAAAACTTTACAAATAATTAACCAACCCATGACGACGAAATATAAATACTAAATGAAAAACTAGACTTTTTATAAGACAAAACTACCGCTCATCTAAAACTTGGAAACATATATATGTACAACTTGTTATCCAACCCAAGAACATGGAATGTCTGCTAAATAGCCTTTATAAACAACAAAGCTACCGCTCACTTAAAGTTAACATAATTTACATTAGAAATGTATAACTGTGTAAATTGTTATCCAACCCAAGAACATGGAAATACAAATATTTAAAAAAAAAACTAAACTTTATAGTTGACAAACCTGCCCCTCACCTAAAACTAACATAATCTACAATGGAAAGGTGATAACTGTACACAATATTATCCAACCCAAGAACACGAAATATAAATATTAAATGAAGAAAAGAACAAAACTTAAATTAAATAATACCTCCATTGCAAGTCCATAAGTTGCTCCACTTGGTTTCAAACCACTTCTTCTCAACTCATCAAACACCCACGGCACGCCTTTCCAATCTCCCGTCAATGTACAGGCATTCAGTACCTGTGTGTAAATTTACAACATTACTTTTATCCCTAGAATAAACAAGATCCATACAATTTGTACAATAAATTCGTATAGAATCTAACTTACAGCATTGTACACAACCAAATCTGGTTGAAGAACCGGATCCCAGTTTTTTCGTTTCTTCATCATCTTTGAAGGCTGTTGCTTCATGCAATCAATCACATTCACGAGTTCTTTTAGAAGACCCGATTGACCGAGTGCAATCGCAATACAGTGGTATGCAGCCATATCAGGGTATATATGGTAATCAGCCTACATTAGTTTCAAGAAAAATTTCATTCCACCAGATAAAAATCACAACTTTGGCATAAAATTAACAAGATACGTTATTATCAATCATTACCCGCATCGAGTTAAATATTTGAAGGGCTTCATTGGGTCTTCTTGCTTTTCCCAAAACTGACAAGAGTTTCGTGTACACAAACCTACAAATTAAAAAACACACAATAATTTACTTAATAGTAAAATAACAGAAATGTTACTAAAAATGAAAGAAAACTAAACCTGCTTTTGAAGTGTTTATGCTCTTTAGAACTGTAAACCCACTTGACAACAGATAAAGCATGCCTCCATTGACCTTTATCACCAAGTCCACCAACAATCTTCAACAACTGGTCTTCTGTAAACTGCAACTCTGACTGTTTCATCATTCTTGAAAACTTCCAGTTCTTCATACTTAACTCTGTTCCACTAAGCCTACCCAATATCCAAATTAATCAAATTAACAGCCTTTAAATCTTTAATCACTCTAAAATGGTATAAAGATACAAACTTGGCTACATATTGGGCTGTAAAAGAGCCGAGTGTTCGGCGGAAAGTTCGTTTATGTTCGTTTAATAAATGAACGAACACAAATAGAGGCCATATTCGTTGAATTATGTTTGTGAATGTGAACGTTCAATAATGTGTTTGTTTACGTCCGTTTATAATGTCTATTTGTTTATGTTTGTTTATTAAAGGTTATATAAAGTTTTAATGACTCTACTAATCTTATCATGTAGATTTAAGCAAAATACTAACGATAAAACTAAAATATACATGAGTATTATGTGATTAATTATATGTAAATAAAATATGAATATGAATGTTAAAAAAAACACACAAACTTGGTAGCCAGACCGAACAGTTAACACAGGCCATTATCGGTTAGCCAAATGAAACAAAACATTGTTTCTGCTCGTTTGTGTTCATGAACCATTCTACATACTTAACTCTGTTCCACTAAGCATACCCAATATCCAAATCAATCAAATTACTCTAAAACTGCATAAAGACACAAACTTTATCACAAACTATTACATACCTATCAACAAGAAACTTAATGGCTTTGTTATCGTTAACTTTCCGTCTGGGTCGAACCCAATTACTCTTGTTTTCAAGCAACCCATCTTCCAACTCAATATCATCTTCCATAACCCACTTGAATTTATCACGTTCCTTCTCAATAAACTCACTCAATTCCTCCAAATGCTCATACTTCAAATTACCCCCAGTAACAATTTCTTTATTAACATTCGCATACTCCATCAATTCGGCTCGTTCGAGCCGTTCCCATGGCTTTCCGACCAAAGAAGACGAACCCATGTCCTGTTTGGTCTTGGTGGTGGCTTTAACAATTGCTCTGTTGAAGGATTTGAATTCATCTTTTAGGGTTTGGAATTGGGCTTGTTCTTGTTCTTGTTCTTGTTCTTGTTGTGGTGAGGATTGAATTGGGACGGCGGCGATTGGATTTTTGGATTTGTTTTTTGCGGAGAGTGTGGATGAGTTTGGGGGTGGGTGTGATGCCTTTTTGTATAAGGTTTTGTTTGATGGGTTCGGTGTCTGGTGAGAGTGGTGGGTGTGGGTGTGGGTGTGGGTGTGGGTGTGGGTGTGGAGGTCCTCTTAATGTTAAGGATTCCATTCTTGAAGATTGAAATGGGTAAGTGGGAGTGTTGCAGAAGAAATATTTAGGTGAGGGTTTTAGGATAGTACAAGTAGGATTTGCCACATAAAGGTACAAGTTTGTGATGCATGTTATGAGTTGGATATTATGTGTTTTGAGTTTTATTATTAAAAAACATAACTTGGGTAGTTGCTACAATGACCTACTTAGTGAGTATGAGAGGTAGGTATTCAGCAAAATAAGATGGAAGAGATTATTGTAGTTTGAAGTGTTTTTGACAGTCGTGTTGGTCTGTTAATCCTTGGTTGGTGTATATGTGAATCGTAAGTATAACGAAAATAAGGGGGATAATGCGATAACGAGGAAATGTCAAGCATTCCCTTCTCTCGAAATAGCACACGCAGCAATTCCCACACATGGAAGAGGACAAACCTATTGCGAAGACAAAACGATAAGTGAAACTTAGGGCGAAGACAAAACGCATAGAAGCCTTGGGTGATGCTCCTAAGCTCATAAGGCAAAGTAGAAGAAGAAGAACCACTGTGACATAATCTCTTCTTATTTCTTTAGAGCAACAAGTATATTTAGAAGGTTTGTGTACAACATAATAATTTTAATATATTCATGTTTGATATTGTTAATGAAATGAATGAAGAAATGAAATGAACATGATAATAGAATGAGCAAACGAATTAAATGAGTTATTACCATTACAATGAGATGTTTGGTCACCACATGGGAATGAAATGAACTATTAATTTTCCTTGCTTGATAGGCATGAAAAGATGAAGGAATAAAATTAAAATGGTAATGAGTGGTAGTGGTGGGTGGAAGGTGACGGTTGTGGCGTTGGCGGTGAGGGTGGTTAGCAGTGGCGGGTGGTGTTGGGCAGCGGGCGCTAATGGTCGTTAGAGATGGGTGGTGGTAGTTGCCGGAGGGGGGGGGGGGTAGTGTTGGGGAAATGATGGACGTAGCAGACGAAAGTTGTGGTTAGGGGTAGTGGGGGTGGTGGGTGGCGGCAACGGTGGTGGTGGTCGTGGGTGGCGGCGATAGCGATGGTGGTGGTGGAGGCGATCGTGGGAGGCGAGCGGGACGATTGTCGGTGGTGGTGATGGTGATGGTCGGAGGCGATGACTGGTGGGTGTGACGATAACAACAGTAGTGGGTAGCAATGGTGGTGATTGGCGGTGGTTGGTGGGGATAACGGTGATGATCGTGGGTGGTGGTGGTTGGGGTTTGGTGGTGGTGGATGTTGATGGTGGTGGGTGTTAATGGTGGTGGGAGGGTAGTGGAGGTGATGTAGGGGTGAAAGAGTGAATGAATGAAAAAAAAAACATGGGAAATGAATGGAATGGAATTGTGGTGTTTTAGAGGTTAAGAATTGACTATGGAATAGGTTATTCCATTCCATTGAATCATTCGTAAACATAGGGATCATTAGCCGATACTTAAGGTTAGCCCTGGTACTATGACCCTGACATATGTTGGCCTAATCCTTCAATGGGGATGGTCGTTAGAAAATCCTGAACCCGAAAGTATTCAAACACCGCCTTTTGGCGAAGTGATAAATCAAACTTCACTTATAAATAAGACACTCGCCAAAGCATGTTGGCCTGGGGGGTGTCCTTATTAGAGAACCCACTAAGATCAAAATAAAGAAGTGAAGTATGTAAATGATCCATCACACACGCATAATCAAAGTCTAACCCATAGATATAACCACCCCGAAGAACATGGCCATGCAAACTCCATGTTGTGCTCTCAAATCCACAAAAGCATATATATTTTTTATTAAATGTATTCTACGTAGCTCAATAAGTAGCATATGCTAATATGTTGGTAGCCTAATGTCATGACACTTGTTTACGTCTACCTTTCGTTCTATTTTTATCCTCATATGATGGATTTAGGCTATACATAGAACAGAAGACATTAATTTTGATCAATGATCAAAGTAACCCAACTTTGGTTAGTTACCATATGTCAAATTGAACATTACATTTTGAGTTGTTCGCAATTGAGGCATCTTGTAAGAGTATATAATGCCTATAAACAGTTCATCTTTATCATAAAAGCATCAGTAAAACATTAAAACAGAACTCATTGAGCATCATAAAAGCAGCCGAAAATGATATACAACACAATAATCAACATCAGAAAACAAAGAATGACAGAAAATAATGATAATAAAGTATACCATTGGACAGACCGATACCCAAATTCATTCAAAACAACTCCCCATTCTACATTAAGTCTGCCAAACCCGACACAAAACCAAACACACGAAAGCATCCGCCCTTTAACTTTTAGATTTTGAGTGCTTCACAAGCCAATCGATGACCGAGTCAATGTTGGTTGAATTCTTGCATGATATCATAAAGCAACACACTTCTCTATCTGTAATAGCCTTCAAATCCCTGTACACCATCACAAATAAAAGAACTGATTCCACCCACAAAGATTATTCATAAACAATATAACATACAAAATTATAAAAAACAAGTCTTACATTTGATCAGTCAAAGCTTGTTTGGAGAGTGCACCGGCCTTATCAATTTTGTTACCCAAAACCAACAAAGGAATACCATTCAATGCAGGTTTACTCAGCAGATCATGAAGCTCACCCTTTGAAATGCTCAAATTATCATGATCCGCAGCATCCACAACATAACTGCACACATCCCAAATGAAATCAACAAAAATCAATCATTTTTACGAAACACAAGTTTTCCAAAACATGTTTTAGTGAAAGTAACTTACACGATAGCAGATACTGCACGACAGTATCTTTCCCACATGCTGCGAAAGCGGGGTTGACCTCCAAGATCCCACAACTTAATGGTTACATTTCCTTTAGTTACCTTTCGCATATTAAACCCCACCTAATCGCCAATATAATTATTCGTAAGGTAATGTGTAATAATAACTAGGTTCAAAGACTTTGTTTGCAGACACCAAAAGTGTAAATCTTTGAAGAAAACTTACAGTTGGGATCATGTCCTCAGTATATCCACCAGTCTACAAGCAAGAAAAAAGAAAAATAAATCGGTTTCGATTACGTTACAAATAAATGTTAACAAACTGTATATGGAACTGGTTTAATTAACTTACAGCAACAACATTAACAAGTGAAGTTTTGCCAGCATTCTGAAGCCCAATCAACGAAAGCTCCATTTCTTGCTTGAAAAACAAGCTGTAACAAGTGATATAAACATCATCATCAATTCTCATCTATGAAAATAATTATCAGTGAAAAGAACAGACAGATCCTTAAACAAATAGCTAAAACCAGGGGCGATCATAAAACGAGACCCGACCCAGTTATTTACAATAGAGTCTGTTCCCGGGTCCTAATTAACCGGGACTGGGTCGGGTATCACGGGTCTGACCATTTTCTCTTTACAAAAACCGGTCAAGACCCGAACAGATCAGACCCGATTATTTGCCACTAAACGGGTGGGTCGAGTCTAGCTAAAACACAGAAACCCTAACAGACCAAAATTGAAGCGTAAATTAAAGGGTTTGGAACATAATTAGGAGTAGAAAGTACCTGCGGAGCCAATCAAGAAAAGCTTCCCATATGCCCATGGCGAATCAATTGAGGGATACAAAAACCCTAATTTCAGAATCGGAGAAGGAAGAGAGAAAGAGATCTATCGAATGGAATTGATTTTGACCAAATTCAACAACAACTGTGAGCTTGTCTTGAATCAATTTTCAAAACCCATGGACGATTGATTGGTTTTGAATTGAAATTGGGAATTAAGAATTAAGAAATGAAGTGGAGAGGTGTGATTTTGAAGCATGTGTTTGGGTTAGGGTGATGTGGACCAATCAGATGTGAGCTTAACTTATCTCACTCGAAGGTGGAGCGCGTGGAAGATATTATCTATCGAGAGATCATGTGAGTGGATACGCCAACTTAAGTTGTCATCAAGAAAAAAAAAATGTATTGTATATGATCCATGTGTCTTAGTGGAGAGCTCGATATTATATACCAGTTAGAACCCGTGTAACACACGGGTTAGTTAAAAAATTTAAATTCTTGAAAATGCATAAACTACAAATATAATGCTAAAAACAAATTTAGTGTATAAAATATTAGCAAAACCGAGACAAAAAAATCTTCTTACTACCATAGGATCAAAAATCTGCAACTTTTAACTCAAGCGAACAAAACTTTCACAAATCCCTAAACTGGCCTTGGACCAAAAACTGAATAATTTTGACTCACACTCAAAATCTTAACTCGAAACTAAATAACTGATATGTTCACCCTACACATGTATAACATTTAGTTCGCGAATTTTATGTTACAAAAATAACAAATAAAAAATTCTATAATTATCCTTCAGATGCGAAGTTCATTTACAATATATTGCTGGTAATTTATGGCTGACACTTGTGGTTAAAGAAAATGCAGATCCAGAATGGCCATATTTAAACTTGATCATTATCTTAAATTTATTTCTTTGTTTTTTAAGTCAAGAAGTCCTGTTTCAACTGCTTCATACATTAAACCCCAAAAAATAATGAATAAATAAAATAAAAAATTCATTTTTACATAAAAATAAATGGAGCAAGAAAAACCAAATTCATTATTTTCCAATTCACAAAAGTCATCTTTTTACCTTTTTCAAACCAATTTCTTTAAGGTAACTGATAATTATTAAATCTATAAATAGTTTTTAATCATAATGTCTACATATGAAATTTTTGGTAGTGAAGAAAGTGTTAGTAGGAGAATGTTTTACAAAAAATTATAAACATGTTGGCATATGAAAAGTTAAAAACAAAAAAAAAACATTTTACTTATAAAGTGATTGTTTTTTTCCTTTTTTCCCTTTTGTTTTATTTGACAAGAAATTCACATAAAAATATATTTACAGTTAAATATAAAAATAATAGTAGACGCAAAAAAATGAAAGCAATTGTTCAAATCATGCTCGTTTGAGCCAAACTCATTTTTACGTAAAAAATACATTGACCAAATTTATTTTAAACTAAACATGAACCCAAGCCGGTCATTTAAAATTACTTATACTTAACTGTATAATAAGGGTGATATAAAGTTGCATTATGATGTGCAGATTGATAAGATATTTGGTAGTGGTTATTCTTTTTGTTATCACAAATCATCTCCTTAAAAACAATAAAAGTCCATAATTCTTCAAAAACAATCCACTAAGAATAAAAGTAATTCAAACATTCCATATTCGAGGACATTTACTCGTTAACTTATTAAACATGTACTATATTAACTTGCTTTTTTTGGACTTTTTTATGTGTATATTTAAAGATAATATGTCTTTATATAAATAATACTTATCGATGACTGATGACATACTTTAATTTTTTTGTAATATATATTTAAGTAAATAATTTGTGTTAGATCATAAAATTAGAGTCTCAATTGAAAGACAACGGATTACATATAAATCAATTACGTGAATCAGATTACATGATTCGGATTAACTGAATCGCATTAAGAAGATTGATCGATTGAACCTATGAATCGATTGAATATGTGTAGGTGAAACAATTGATTATGTGAATCCGATTACAAAGGTTTGATAGTTACCTTGAATACTGATGAATTTCAATGTAATATGTATATGGTGATTGCAAGGGTTAGAACATGTGAATTAGGATGATAAAATTTAATAGGCATCACAAGTTTGATTTTGAAATTGAATTAAAATAATTAGGAAATGTCATGTAAAAATTTGAAGAAATTTGATGAAAAATAAAAGAAGAATTTGGTGGAACCAACTTGTTTATTATATATAGAGTTAAAACAATTAAAAAATATTTAGGAATTGCCATGTGACAATTTGAAGAAATTTGGTAAAAGCAAAAGGAGAATTTTGTGGAAAACCATTTGTTTATTATATAGAGAGACTAGTAAAACTTACATCGAATCGAACGTAGAAATATTGACGTGTGTTTGTATTTTGAATTTGGAGTCACGTTACTTGTAAAAAAATGTTAAAGTATATGATATTGACCAGGATCGGTGTAGTACAAAACTGGTACTGAAATGTAAATATAAATAAGTGCATCGCAATGGTTATTTAGAATTTATGAAACATAATAATTTAAAAATAAAATATGTCAAATACTAATTATAGAAATAAATAATACTAAATTATTATAAATTGAATAAAATCAATATGTATATGGAGAGACATAAATTAAGTTGTAACTAACTACTTTGAAAATTGAGATGTTATGCATACATGTAATGCATTAATTGGTTTCTTTCATAAATAGTAAATTTTATGAGATAAAACTGGTCGCTATGGTGGGGGGCTTCGAAGCCCCTTCACCGTGCCACGCCAGCGCCACGTAAGCACCGAGGGCATCGAAGCCCCACCCAAATATGTCCCGCTATGGTTTAATGCCCCAAAGGCGCCCCTATTATACATATATATGTATATGTATGTATGTGTATGAGAGAGAGATGGAGAGAGCTGCTGAGAGGGGGGCCCACCCAATTCATCAACCGCGCCGACCGTTGGAACGACCATTTCTTCATCACCCATGGTTCTTTGGTGCCCCACGACGGTGTCCGGCGCCCTCGTCGCCCAAAAAGGCGACCCAAGGGCGCCCCACGTGATTTCTTTTGAGAACCACTTTGAGTTTTAAGAACTCGAAAGAACTCAACGTAACAATTTTTTTCGAATTATTTTTACACATGTGTAATACGTAAGTGTAAGTGATGTACAAAAAATTACGGTATTTTTTTACACACCGAATCGACTTTTTACACATGTGTAACTGACGGGTGGTCCATTGGACAACCCTTAAGTGATATAAGATCGTTTATAACCATGCATACAATTGGTTTATTTTGTGGAATTAGTTGACTATGGCTACTCATATAATTGCAGGTAGGAGAAGATAGAGGATGTAATTACGAGAACGTGGGCGAAAACGGTGAAGAAAACGGAGTTGAAAAGAGAAAGTTATCACGAAAACAAGGTGGCTTTGTTAAAAGCCACCGTAGCTTACGGTAGCCACCGTAAGCTACGGTGGGACCTGATAAAAATGGTCATCGTAAGGTAGTTTTAAGCCCCGTAGGGTATTTGGAAGCCACCATAAGCTACGGCGGCCACAGTAGCTTACGGTGGACCTGACGAGGAAAGTCGTAAAAACGTTATAACTTGTATTTTTGGACGGCTTTTGACATCCTTATCATACCCTTTGATCCTAGAGCGACCTAGAGGCGATTTTAGGGTGCAATAACATTATTGGGAGTGTGGTAATCATTAGAGACTCGATTTTGATTCGAATGATTACTATAATCGAAAGGATGATGAACGGAATCATGCTTGGCTAATTCTCTTTGTGTTTTCCCTCGGATTGTAAGGTTTTATTATGAATGTTGATTGAATGTTTTTGTAATTTCTGAGATAATAGTTTGATCTTGTTGATTTCATTATTATGGTGTTTATGAATTGATTGATAGATTGTTAGTTTATTGAGTTTGTGTTCTAAACCGTCAGTTCTTGGTGCTTTAAGCAATCGAGATTAATCGGAAGGGATTCGGGGTTGGATAAACTAATTGTTATTTGAGTGATTACCTTGCGTTTATAATCCAAGTACTTAGTCTTCAGTTATCACAATCGTTTGCATAAGCACGAACTAGTTCATCTCAGATTAAACATTTACTTTAACATTCATGGAAACCTGAAACCGAGGGAAGGCATATTTTCTCATATTGTTTTAAAACTCGTTAAATTGTTTTTAGTTCTTTTTGTTAATCAAACCAAACAACCAAATCATTGATTTTATTTTTTTGCACTTAGTTTAATATAGATTAGTTACAAAGCTACTTAGTAACACATTTTCCACAAACTCCTTGTGTTCGACACCCGCTTATCGCTATCTAATTAGTTATAATCGGTTTATTTTTGAGTGAGTCTTCGACCTCACGTCAAATTTTGGCGCCGTTGCCGAGGAGTAGTACGCAACGTGTGTTAGCTTTAGTAGTTTTTGTTTGTTATTTTTGGGTTTACGCTGGTTGTGTTAGTGTGCAGGTACCTACAGGTGTATGCATACTAGAAGATCTAACAGGTCATCACCACTAGTAATCAATCCCGAGATTGACAGAACGCTTCAAAGAAACCGAGTTTTACTTAGAGAGAACAAGCTTTTGAGTTCTCCAACTGCATCAAACAGCAACATGGATTCACCAGTTCCCACTTCGGGTCAACCAATCCCGATTACACCTCCACCAAATCAACCTCCACCGATCACTACTAATATACCTACAACATCAAGTTAATTGCATCCACCACCCATAACCGAACCCATTCATGCTCAATACACCTACGCAACATCATCCACATTGCCATCTATTTCCAACCTGTTTCCTACCTTTGGTGCATCATCATCTCAACAAAATCAACAACCAACCTTTCAACAGTCATAATCAAATGACCAATATCAACCCCCACCTTTCATGCAACATTCAAGATCATAAGGTGATGGATACAGATATGGGTTTGACTGTGAATTCGAGGGGTACGAAGTGGAAGGTTACTACATGGGAGGTGATGGAAGCAAAAGGGTAAATCCGGGAAATTTTGGTAATGGTCAATGGCAGCAACCGGAATTGTTGCAAGAGCTTAATCGACAACAACCACCACCGGTTGTCCAACAACAAGCTCAACAACAACCACCGGTTGTTGTTCATCAACAAGTTCAACCGCCACCGATTATTCAACAATTTCAACAAAAATGCCCCAACCACAGTTTCAACAACAATTTGCACAACCAAGGCCAGTTTATAGGCAAATGGGTCAACCAATAGTACCAATGGGGGTACCAAGAAGGCATGCAAGAGAGATGGTTAAGAGGATTGAAGCCCATTTCCGACCGGTGATTATTAATAATCCGTCTTCGGTGGTTATTCCTCACAATCAACAAGGGAGGACATTCGAGGTGAGAACAAATTCACTTCAAAGTCTTCCAAAGTTTAGGGTCTAGCAACGGAGGAACCTTACTTCCACTTGGAGGCATATGACTCCATTTGCAACACAATTGGGGGTTAAGGTTTTACATCGGATGAGGTCAAGTTAGTTCTATTTCAGTTTTCGTTGGAAGACAAGGCAAATAGATGGTTTTACACATTACTGTCCGCATCTATTTATACTTGGGCCGAGATGCAACAAAGATTCTTAGAAGAATTTTATACGGCTCAGAAGACTAATGATGCAAGAAGAAGCTTGAGAGCTTTCCAACAACAATCGGGTGAGATGCTTCATGAAGCATTTGAGCGGTTTAATATGATGATCAAGAATTGTCCTCATCATGGTATTGCTCTTTGGGAGTTATTGAATGCGTTTCATGAGGGGTTGAGTACAGAAGATGAACAAAATCTGATGTCGATTACAAATGGGTCATTTGGTACTAACTATGAACAAGATGATTGGGCATATTTGGAGCAAATGGCGGTCACATCAAAGAGAAAGGCTCAAACCGGTAGAAGAGCAAGGCCAGTAATTGGAAGATCACAAGTACAAGCCGTGAAAGATGGAGAGGTACAAACCACTAATCAAGTAATCAACGTTTGTACAAATTGTAACGAGTTGAGTCATGCATCGGAGGTGTGTACGGTGGATCAAGTACAAGTGGAGGAAGTGAATGCACTTCAAGGTCAAGGGGGAGGTGGTAGAAATACAATATGAACTCCAACACTTACCACCCCGGGTTGAGAAATCATCCGAAATTTCGTTATGGAAATCTGGCCAACCAATCAAATCCGAATTTTCAAGGGGTTTCTCAAGGAAATTATGTTCCTCATTAACAATATGCAAATCAAGGTTTCAAAGTCAATTTCAACAAGCGGGAAATGATCAAAGTGGGTCTTCGGGTCAAAGTTCTTCAAGTGGGAATGAAGTTATGGAGATGCTCAAGGTGATGCAACAAGACATGCAAAGGAGAAATCAACTTGATGAAGTGCGCATGCAAAAGGATGAAATCTTTGACAAAGCCATCCAATCGTTGACCACTCAAATGGGTCAACTTGCAACCGATGTGGCGAATTTGAAGAAAAACAGCTCGAGTTTAAAGAAGGGGAACAACGTGCATATCAACGCGGTAAGTCTTTTACCTAATTTTGAAATTTCTAGTGTTCAAAGTGATCTAACACCACAGTTTGTTGAGATGGTGGTGGAAGATATTAGTGATATGATTGAAAATGTGGGTAATTATGAAATAATTTTTCAAAATAACTCTGAATTACAACCGAATGAAACATCTTTTTGTGAAAATTGTTCTTGTGATAAATATTTAAATGACAAATTAACCAAAATAAGGGATGAGAGGGTTGATAATAATATTATAACGAGTAAACTTCAAGACCCAGGGGTGCCCCTTTTATCAATCCAAATTGGTGAATTTAAAACTGATCGGGCACTGCTAGATCTTAGAGCTTGTGTTAGTATCATGCCCGGTAGTTTATATGATCAAGTATGAGTTTGGTCCGCTACAAAAAGTAAACACCACTGTGGTATTAGCGGATCAAACCCATACACTTCCCCGAGGCATGATATATAATGTGATGGTACATGTGGAGGATTTCTGTTACCTAGTTGACTTTTTAGTGCTTGATTATGCTAAAAATGTAACTAACACGCAACCCACAGTCATATTGGGTAGACCCTTCCTTGCCACTTCACGTGCAGTGATTGATTGTGCTAAAGGGACATTGGGAATTAAATTTGGGAATCATGATAAACGGTTATTATTATTTGAAAATACTACTGACACTCTTGTTGACAACGAAAGCCTGAAGGCAGATTTTTTTAACAAGTGTGTATCCTTGAGCAATGATCACACGAAAGTGGAGTGTTTTGTGATTGACAGGTTAGTTGAGAAGAAAGAAGTTGAGAATCAACAGAGTGAGAAGGTGGCTAAAAAAGGAGGCCTACTAAGGAAGACGAAAAGGAGACATCCACCTAACCTAAATGATCAAGGGTGGAGGATGAGGATGTTCGGGCCTGACCCTGGTTTTCCGGAAGGCTGGAAACAATTGCTTGAAAAGGAGCGTGCTTATAACGAGAAAGCTGCACTGGAATGGGTCAGTCACCCACCTTGAATGTCATAAAGTTTCAAAAAGGTGGTAATTGTATATTTTGTATATTTTTATTTTTATTTTTATTTTGCATTATAATTTCTAGTTTGTTTGTTATTAATGGTATTTTAAGCATATCATCTTAGCAAAAACCAAGTGTGGGGAAATTCTTCTGGATTTCTCTTCGACACTGTGTTGGGAACAACCCGGGTTTTTCATGGAAGGAAGTGGAGTTTTACTTAGTAGTGTCTTTGTTTTTATTTTCTCAAAACCATACATTGGGGACAATGTATCCCAAGTGTGGGGATGGCGAAAATTTCGTTTGTTTTAATAAATAATAATAATATATATAAAAATAAAAAAAAATTAAAATTTTAAAGAAATCGGAATGTGGTAAGATTGGTGAGGTAAGGCTCGGGTCCCTTTTCATTGTCACAATTCTCAAATAACATGTTTGACTGGTTGTTTTTAAAAGGAGGTTGTTTAGTATTCTAATCAAGGTTAGCATGCTTTTGGTGCAATAACTTGCATCACATGTTCGTTTACACTTGCGAGTTGGAATATAAAGATTGTTGAGAAAGTTGAGTTTTCTCCAATAGAACTTGTACAATTAGTGCATTTCGAGATCTTAGCTTGACATAAATGCAAAAGTGATAGATGCAGCTAGGTTAAGCCTCGTCTGGATTAGTGCGAGTGTGGGATTTTGGGGTTGGGCCTCATACATTACATATATGAGCGTGGATAATGAGAGGGGAGGGGGGTTGGTTTCCTTAGAAAACATTTTTGGGCATATTCTTTCACTTAATCAACCCTGTTGTTATATTGCGAGACGATCCGGCTTAATAGGTTTCTTTGTAATTGTTTTAGTATTTATCAATAGGATGTAAGCATTATGTTATTATGCTTCAAAAAAATGTGTTAAAGTTGTAATGTTCATGTATTATGTAGTGAAAAAAAATATGGAAAAAAAAATACATAAAAAAAGAAGAAGACAAAAAGAAAAAAAAATGAAAGAAAAGAGAAAAAGAGAAGTTAGTGATGCTTTTGTTTATTTCATTGTTTACTTAGTTTGTTTGTAATAGGCCGTATCAGATCGTTTGAGCTACTTTCAATATTCAATTTCCATACCCTTACACCTAGCCCCGTTATGACCCGTTTTAAGACCTCTTGATTTACATTTATGTTAAAGCATTTACATAGGTGGAGATTTGATGATTGTACAAGCGTATGCGAGGAGAATTGGTTATATGTGTAAATGTGCGCTATGTATGGGTAAAAACTGAAAGCATGTTAGGTTTGGTTAGAATTCTATGGTTTAAGTAGAATAGCAAGTATACTAGTGCAACTCATAGAAATGAGGAAATAGGGTATGACTTGGGACCTTGACTGAGCCGGAATTGTTGCTTGGATTGGTGGTTATAAGTTAAAAATGAAAAAATCGTTGTTTGAGGTGTTGCTTGAGGGCAAACAACGGGTAAGTGTGGGAATGTGACGGGTGGTCCATTGGACAACCCTTAAGTGATATAAGTGTTGGCTTGAAGGCTTTAAAAATCAAGCGTAAGAGCATCCACAACGGTGGATGAGTAGAAAGAAACTAAACGCGCCACATCAGATTTCCACACATTCGTTTTCAAACACTAAAAGTTCTTATTTATTCTCCAACACTACATCCACTTTTAAACACCCATATATTCCACATAATCACTTATTCTATATTTTCTTTCTTTTTTTTATTGAATTTTTTTATTAGATATTTTTATTTTATATATAACACAAACCGAGCTACATCTGGATAATGGGTAAGCGAGCAACAAGTTGCGCCGCTATCCCCTTTTGAATCGCACAGTCTATTCTACTAAATATAAATCCTTGGTTCCTCGGGCTCTGCGAGTCACTGTGGACCACCTTCTACACCCGCTCTAAGAAGCGAACCGCCTCGGGAGCTAGGGATCCAAATGTGTCAAAGGCAAATGGAATGAACACGTGCTGATTCTCCAAACACGCTGCCTCATGCTTAGCAACCTTCCTAGATTCCGCTCTCAAAACCGTCTGTCCCGGTACGAAGCCACTATCTCTTAGCCCCACCAACGGGGACACCCCAGTGAGGTCAACACACGCATGTTTACCCCCTGCCCAGCCAAACACAAGAACGCCCAAAGGATGCAGGGTAAATCTTCCCTCTCGCGGATCAGTCAGAAAGTTAACAGGTGCCTCTTTCTTGGCTGAGATCCCGGCACGCCTAAGCACATCTCATAAGACATCTCTAACCCAGTCATGACGATACTTAAATCTCGACAATTCCTTACAGTGGAGGGCATGCTCACCAAATCTATCCAAACAAGCTTTTTTACAAATGAGACATAATTCATCTGGAGGGAAAAGAGGAATCATAAGCCGGTATTTAAGGATGACTATGTATTCAACTGCCGACATCCGTTGCGCAAGACCTTCAATGGACACAACAGTCAAAAAAATTTCTTTCTATAAACTAAAAATACTTTTATAGGTATCTTATTTTTTATTTCATATTATTTAAAAATAAAATAAGTTCTGGAAAATAGATTTAAAATAAAAATAATAAAAGTCATATAAATTAAATTTAAAATTACATAAACAATAAATAAAACAACCGCACACAAGCACATTTAATTTTAAATTTAATAAACAATAATATTTTTTATTAACAAATTTTATTGTTGAAAGTAAAAAAAAACAAAAAAAATTATTTTTTAATTCAAAAAGAAAGATTATTAAAGTGGGGCTTAAAATTGGTTTCAAATTTAAGTGAAAATTAATTATATTATGCCCAGTTATCATGTTACTTCAATATGGTTTTGTGAATATGCTTTAAAATCAACATTATATTTAATGTGTATTTATCTAATTCTGAATGTTACCATCTCATAACTAAAGTACTGAACAACCAATTGAAGTTCCTCTAATATACAACAGTTTTTGGCTTCATTAAAAACTATTTTTTCTACCTTGAATTTTAACCTGATAAGCCTAGGAGAATTAAATGTCTAGTAATTCAGGAAACATAAAAAACCATAAGGTACAAGAATGAATATGCATATACGATATTTAAGATACATACTACAATACTAGAGTACTAGTATTGTAGCCCGTGTAATATGCGAATGTCTTAAAAAATACAATAAAAAAGTTAAATTTAATAATATACGTAATAACATACCTTATGGATTCATAAGATATAAATAATTATATATAAAATTTAAAATTCATAAATATTTAAAAACCTTATTTAATATAACATTTAAAGTTACATTTGTAATTTTATTAGTAATTCTATAAATGATAATAGTGTTAATTGGCATCCTAGTTGGCTACTTTAGTAGAATAACAAGTGGAAGAATGATTTTGCTTTAATAATATACGTGGATGATACAACCATTGACGGATCTTAGTTTGGGTCAAGGCGGGCAACGTCCCACCCAGCGTTTTCATTATGTAGTTTAATTTTTTCGAAAAAATCAAAGAATTTATACGTTTTGAGTCTAGTCCATCCAACTTATTGTTCAAAATCCTCCAACCCACCTATGTGTTTAAGATTCGTCATTGGATACAACATTAGGTCGGTGACAAAGGACAAGTTGAGTAACAAGTCAATACTAGTAATTTTTGGCATGAGCTACACTTTTTGCATTTAAAGCTATATAAATGATTTTGCGGAGTGAGTGAATTGCCTAAATGATATTTTGTCTAAACTTAAATATTACATGTATTTTTATTTGCAGCATATCTATTTAAAACCTTTTCAACTTGGTTTAAACACGACTCAAAAGATGTGTCAAAAACTGAGAAATCATCTATGAAGATTTTCAAAGACTCCCCCACCATATCTGAAAAGATACTTATCATGCACATTTGAAAGGTGGCGGGAGCATTACATAACCCAAATGACATTCGCCTAAATTTGAATGTGCCACACGTTCTTTTCCTGATCTTCAGTATTAATAGATATCTTATTATAACCTTATCATTTTCAGGTAAAATTAAGGTATATGTCTAGTATTCGAAAAACCTGGTTTTAAGTATGAAAAAACCCGGGTTTCAGCGGTGAAAGACATACCCTATGGATATGGTTGTTTTTCTAATACCTGGTTCCATTGTGCATCTTCAAACAAAACACAACACAAACAACCAAAATGAAAATGTGAATCTTGTTAGCGTGAAAGAAGGTGAATTAAAAGCGTGTGAAGGAGGGAAAATAAAATAAAATAAAATAAAATAAAATAAAATACAAGAACGCAAATGACGGGCGATTCCTAAAGAGATTTGCGTATCACCTAAATCTTCGTCTTCTTCGTCATCATCTTCTTCCTGACTCGATCACTTCTTTCCATCAACCAAGCTATCCTTACCTTAACCCCCAAGTCATATAATACTAATTATTATTCAATCATGCATTCCTTAATTCCCATTTCCATATTCACATTATTATTATTATTATTCTCCCATGTCCATTTCCAAAGCCTCATTCATCTCCTTATTGCTCCTCGCCTCCCTCTTCACCCAAAACTCACCCGTCCTCGCTTCCCGCCCCGACCCTCTTCGCCATTTTATATGATTTTTTTTTCAGTCTGCCGCGTTTACAGGCGTCCATGGCTACGCGATGGCTGGAATTTGGATCATGTTCGGTCTTGGTTTTGGGAGTTTCTTGATGGTTAAGAGTTTTAACTGCGGCGGTTTCCACCCGTTTCTTGATCATCCAAGTTCTTATTTTCTTGCTTGTTTTGCACTCACTGCTATGTTCATATTAATTGCCATGTAAGTTTACCATCATCATGATCTTTATTATTATTATAAGCAATATGCTGATTATATATATATCATGTTTTGGTTTCTTGAAGTGTTTTCTCGAGTTTGGTTTTGGTGGCAAATCAAAGCTCTTTACACAAAAGCAAGACCCTGATGGACACTATTTTAGGAGCTGCTAGTAATATGCAACAAACGATTGAAGCGGTTATACACGGGTTTATAAAAATCCAGGTCCTTTTATAGCCTTATGATCACCAAACATCCGAGATTTTGAATCAGATAACTAATCAGATGAGGAAGGAAATAGTTTCAATTCAAAGTTTTGTTCAAGATGCGCGACAAGCTTCAAATCGTGCAATGAAAGCCGTGTAAGCAATTATCTTTATTAAATATTTGTAGCTATACATCATGGTTTTAACAATTTTATTTCGTGTTACAGTTACACTACAAATCTTGTTTTTGTCACAGCTAATTTAGTGGTTTTGGTCACAGGATGTGGTAAGATTTCATTAATCTTTATGATGATGTAAATATTAAATATATATAGTTAATAATAATATTATATAACTGTATTGTTTTCAGTTATCCTGTTCTTGCATTGGCACCCTGGACTTATCATGTGAGTTGAATGACATATGTTTGTTTTAACTTTCATCAAATTATTGTGTCAAACCTATATGTATTAACACTTTCACACGCAGCCTTATTGTCGTGTGCTGGATTTTGACGACTGTTAGTTGGATTTTGACCGGCTTTGACTTCTTCTTCCACGTGTGAGTACGATGTTGACTTTTTTTCTTTTGACTTCACAACGATAAGGTGCTGAGATAGAGTTGACACGTGCGCAGCTTTGCAGGTGACACGTGTGAAGCTTTTGAGGTTTTTGAACAAAGCCAAAGTTCCAAAAACAATGGTATCATGTCAATTCTCTCTTCATGCTCAAATTTGTCAAACTCGGATAAACTCATGACTCAAGTTGGTTACACGGTTCATAAATATATAGCCGAGGTACATTCACCATTATTTGTTTGAAATTTTCAAATTTAGAACGGTTAATGTCTTAATGATTGATGTTTTCTTTTTAATTGCAGTCAAATTCACAGATAACGTCACTGGCTTTCAAAATGATTCAGCCGAACGGCCAAAGTGATGATTCATTTATGATCCAGAAAATTTGTGACCCTTTCTCGGGACCACCTAATTACACTTATGTCCCTGGGAACTGCCAACAAGATGCTATTCAAATTCATGATCTACCAAGTGTTAGTCTCTATACCCATAGGCCTGTTAGCGAACCGAACGAACACACACATGGCATGTTCGTGTTCGTTTGGTTAACTTGAACAAACGATCAAACATGGACAGTTAAATGAACATGGATTTCTTGTTCGTGTTTTTTAGTTAAGAAAATGGGCATGTTTGTGTTTGTTTATGGTCGTTCATTGATAGTATAAACGAATGGTTCACAAAGTATACGATGGACAAAAATAATTGAGCAACACTAGTTAAAATTAATGTGATTAATAAAACTAGACCTGATTGCAATGCTTGATATTTTGATTTCTTAAAACTAGAATAAATTGTAACGGGTCTAAAAAATTTTAATGAATATATAAACCAACGAACATAAACAGTAAACTAAACAAACATAAATGAACGAATGATTTGTGTGTTCATGTTCATTCTTTATTTCTTTTAACTAAATGAACAAAAAGTTTTCTTCATTTACGTTTGGTTCACTAAACGTTTGGAGTGTGTTTGCAGCCAAACGGTTCATTGAACGTTTGGTTCGTTTGCAGGCCTACCAGTACCCGTGAACTTGAATTAGTTTTCATTTTATAGATCCATGTTTTTTAAGGAACTCAAGTTTTTTTGTTTCCACACTTTTTGGAGTGTGTTTGCAGATTCTTTCAACCTTAACATGCAAAAAAGACACGCCATCGAACATTTGTAAAGCCGAGGGTAGATTCTTTCCTGAATCGGCATACGGGAAAACAATGGCTTATATTAAATCTGTTGAGAATATAATAGCTACATATCCAGATTTGCAAAGCTTAGCTGGATGTACACCACTGAAACACGCGATTGCTGACATGGCAAAACACCAATGCAAACCGTTCAAAGCCTCAATTAAATTGCTATGGGCTAGTTTTCTAACACTTTCTATTGATCTGACGATTCTAACGTTGTTTTGGATCATTAAAGCTTACCAAGAAAAGGGTAGACATTTTTCTTTGTGTTCAACGGTTCCTAGGAATAACAATCAACAGAATTTGTAAACGAAAGTATAGAGTTACAGACTAACCCGATCATCAAGTCGCAAGACTTTGGTTGACTCATTGAGGTTGTATTGTGTATATAACATCATATACATTTGTTTGCCATACTGTAATAACACCATGAATTGGTCAATAACATTGAATACATGTACCACCAGTATATGTACCAAATATACAATGAGTGTAAAGGAATCTTTGTTCTAGGATAAATAATTGGCTGGTACCATAACTTTATTGATATTTAATGTTTTTTTTTTTTTTTAATTCTTTTTGAGATGAGAATATTGTTAAGCATTTGCTCTTTTGGGAACAATTGTGGGTCCGCATTGCTGGATGTTGGTTCCAAACTTATGACTTTTGGCTTTTCTGTTTTACACTTATGTTAGACATTCTCCTCCTCACAAACTCTTTTTATCTTTTTTGGACAAAATTAATGAGAGGATTATTAACTCAAAACAGGGATAACATTTTTAATACATATTTGTAAAAATAGTAGCTGTTATCAAATATTTATTTGAGTTCAAAGAATTCATTTATGATTTATCTCAACTATAAGTATTTTCTTTACAACAACTTTATAAAATTATCAACATAATCATTAATTCTCATTAATTCTCTAATATAAATTAATTATTTTTTTTGGAACGACCAACTAAGTAACGCCGAGTACTCCGTACACGGCCCCTATTGGCTAAAGGTAGCCCGAGACGGCCACAAGTCCGGACGGACGGAGCCCCTAGCGGTCCACTATTGAGGAATTCCCCGGATAAAACCCGACCTCCACGCCCGCCAAACGGCATGATAGCGATGAGCCGGTAAAACCGGGTGAGATCAGGACTCGAACCCTGACAATAAAGGGAAATTAATTATTATTGTTTTTATAGAAAAATAGTGTAGTTATAAAAGCGTGATATGAATAGGAAATTATAATATTAAATAGTAACAAATCTTATATATTTAGTGGTTGCTAAAATGGTAGTAAAATTAAAGGTTTGTTTTTCTAGTTTAATACTAATAAGAAAATTAAATGTATTATTATCTAAGAAAATTATCATTAGACATATGTTGTTGGCCATTTCAGTTTTGACGAGGTGGTAAGGTGGTTTGAGTGTGAAATTAAAAGACAAGGGTTTAATCCCCATAACGTATAATACATAGTTGTTAAAAAAACGACATATCGTCGAAACGGCTGTTAAAAAACATATGCTTTGGAGGTAGAATTGGATCCCGGGGCGTTATATAAGGTTATGTGTAGTGGAGAGGCTATAATTGGGGGTGAATTGTGACACGTGGCGCCCAGTCAGCATGGAGTGGAAATTTGTTTTTGGGGTGTAATGGTTTAGGGGCTACAAGTTGAGCTCACAGTTTCTTTTTTTATTATTTTCTTTTTATAACTAAACTAAACAAATAAAAACCAGTTTATTTAAATAATTAGATAAAAATGCATTAAAATTAAAAAGAAATACAAAAAACTTAAAAAACATAACTAATAATGCATTAAAATTAAAAAAAAAAAAATACATAACTAAAAATATTAAAAAACATAACTAAATAAAATACTAATATCCATAATATTCGCGCATTTTTTCCATTCGTCGTCGTTGTAATAATGCGGCCTCTTCGTGTAACCCGGCATCTTTGAGGGATTTGTATTCTTCACTCATTTCCCGCAATTCCAACATTTGGGCAATCTTTTCGTGTTGTTTGTCGGTTTCTCTCAAGGCATCGTTGAGTTCCTCGACACACTTTTTGTGTTTTTTGATGATTTCTTTCATGGTAGCGGCGAGTTCCACGAGTGTCGGTTGGTTCGTGTTGTTTGTAGGATTCATTTTGTTAGATTTTTTGAAGAATTTGGGTATGAATTGTGTATGAAATGGATATGAAGTGGAGAAGGTGTGTGTTTATATATATATATATATAATGTTTTAATTATTTTTTTTATATTTGCAACGGTCAAATGAATTTAATAATAATATTTCTCAAACACTGCAGGCGATAAAAGAACCCCGCCCCTTATCGCCCAAAAATCGTCTGGAGGACGGTGTTCACGCCCCTAGTCGCCCACGTTTCGCCCAAAGTCTCGCCCATTACATATGGCCTAAAAGACGGTAACAAATGATAATGAATGTAATAATAATAATTTAAGAGAAACAACCGAACCAAACCAAAAACCAAATAACTAGTCGTTGAAATCATCATCATCATCATCATCATCATCTTGTACAGAGCAGATATAAAAGCATCCGTTGATTATTGAAAGCTACATATATTTTGGTCTTAAGTCACTATCAGCAGCATCACTTCCAGATCCAAATTCAAACTTACGAAACAAGTTTTCAATCCATTCAGATCAGATTAGATTACTTCATTGATTCATCAATGGTATCAGGTAGGTAACCCTTACTTTATCTTTAATTATTTAATTGTTTGTTTGTGTTTTTTGATTGATTCTTCGCCAAGTGAGTTACTTGAACTAGGTTTTGATTGTTTCAGAAACACAATTGTATATCTAATTACCAATCCATTGTTCACTTTAGGATGTTTTATATCACTGATTTTGCTTCGATTCGACCCGTATCATTCGGACTCCCAAACTTATAATTAGGGTTTTAATTAGATTAACAAAGGTTGACTATTTTGACTATTTTGATTATTAATTTCAGTATTATCTTGAAGAAGATTAAATAAATGGAGATCAAAACAAGAATGAAGAACAAATACAAGAAACCAACCACTTTAAATTACTACAACCTCTCCCTTATTATATGCACCGTCATACTATGCGTACTCGTCTTCCACTTTTACCTACTCGACCAAAGTCAACACACGCTAACCTACACGAGCCAACATCCGTTTTACCGTGAACTTGTACAAGTCGATGACGAGAGCATAAAAATCCCACCCCCACGAAAGCGGTCTCCGCGCGCTATCAAACGCAAACCTAAACGACCGACGACCCTGATCGAAGAGTTTCTTGATGAATCTTCTCAGCTTAGATACTTATTCTTTCCTGGTCAAAAGACTGTCATTGACCCGATTAAGGATGTTGGCAACGAGAGTCTTTATTATCATCCGGGTAGAATCTGGTTGGATACTGATGGGAATCCTATTCAAGCTCACGGGGGAGGTATTTTGTATGATGATCGCTTGAGGACATATTATTGGTATGGAGAGTATAAAGACGGGCCCACTTATTACGCTCACAAAAAGGCTGCAGCTCGGGTGAGTATCTTAATCTTGATAACTGGAATGGGTCAAACGGGGCAACTAAAAATGTTTACCTAAAAAGCATACTGATCGAATTGGTTAAACGGGTCAACAGTTGTCCATGGTTAAGTGGCCATTTTGAGCGATGAATTTGATAAAATAGGTTTGACATTTTTTGGTTCAGTTTCAGTTTGCTATTGACCAAAAACTGAAACGAACTGAAAAAAAAAAAACGATTTTAAGTAATTTATAAGAAATTAATAGATGGTGCAGCCGTGCAGCCCAAATTAATAGATCAACTAATCATTAATTAAAAAAAAAGGTTTAGGCCCAAAGTTTCTGGTCCAAATTCTTTTTCTTTGGGTCATATTTTTTCCAGCCTAAAATTTTCAATCCAAATGGTAAAACCAAGAATACCGAACCAAACTGAAAATCAAGGAATTTAAGTAATTTACAAGAAATTAAGAAACGGTGTAGCCCAAAATTTGTAATAATCAAATAATCATTAGTTAACAGAAACAAGTTAGACGAATTATGTTAAAACCGAAAAAACTGAATCGAACGCAAATAACCGATAAGTAATTTATAAGAGATTAATAAACGATGTAGCCTAAAAAATGTAGGTGCAAATGTGCAATTAGCAACTAATCATTAATTAACAAAAAAAAATAAAAAAAAATAGGCCCAAGTTCATTATTTTGGGTCATTTTTTTCCAGCCTAAGTTTTTCAAGCCCAAATGGTAAAACCGAAAAGATTGAAACCGAACAGTTTTCAAAAAACCCACAAACCTTCTCTTTTTTTTTTTTTTTTTTTTTTTGGTTTTTGGTACTATTTGAACCAAAAACCAACCCGGACGGACCCATCACCCATGCACAGTTGCACACCCCTAACTCCCTAACCGGAATGGGTCAAATATAGAAATTTAGCTAAAATCAAACTGGTTGAATGGGTCAAAAGTCAACCAGAGTTTATATTTAATCTATGCAGCTGCATAAATCATGGTATTAGAAAACTCATATTATTGTACTAATAATATAGCTTTAATTGCAGGTTGACATCATAGGTGTCGGTTGCTATTCTTCAAAAGATCTTTGGACATGGAAAAACGAGGGCATCGTATTAGCAGCCGAAGAAACAAACGAAACCCATGATCTTCACCCATCTAATGTATTAGAAAGACCAAAAGTAATTTACAACAAAAACACAAATAAATACGTAATGTGGATGCATATAGACGATGCTAATTACACGAAAGCCTCGGTAGGAATTGCCGTTAGCAGCTCCCCAACTGGCCCGTTTGACTACATCAAAAGCAAAAGACCACACGGGTTCGAAAGCCGAGACATGACAATATTCAAAGACGATGATGACGTGGCATACTTAATATACTCTTCAGAAGACAACAGTGAGCTTCATATCGGCCCCCTCACGGAAGACTATCTCGATGTTACAAATGCCGTGAGACGGGTTTTGGTGGGCCAGCACCGTGAAGCTCCGGCCCTGTTTAAACATGAGGGGACTTATTATATGGTGACTTCAGGCTGCACGGGGTGGGCCCCAAACGAGGCCCTGGCCCATGCGGCAGAGAATGTTATGGGCCCATGGGAGACGATGGGGAACCCGTGTGTTGGGGGGAATAAAGTGTTTCGGCTTGCTACGTTTTTCGCGCAAAGCACGTTTGTTCTTCCATTACGTGGGTTTCCGGGTGTTTTTATATTTATGGCGGACCGATGGAACCCGGCTGATTTAAGGGACTCGAGGTATGTGTGGTTGCCTTTGTTGGTTGGAGGGCCCGTGGACCGTCCGCTTGATTACTCGTTTGGGTTTCCTTTGTGGCCACGGGTCTCGATTTATTGGCATAAAAGATGGAAGCTTCCATTTAAATGGAGTGGTAAGAAGTGATATTTTTTTCCTCAATTTGGGGGTATACTTATTTTATGTACATTATATATCCTGTGTATTGAGTGTGTATTTTAGAGAGGTAATAATGAAGCATGATAAATGACTCCACCATTCAAACTTAGTTATAGAAGTTTAGTATACGAGAGCGATAAAGTTTACAAACAGTCATCAGTTTATATACGAATTATACACCTGCATCATACGTGCATACAAGAGATTTGTAACTCTTGGTACTAGATACCGTCCTGTTATGATCGAAACAGTAGTGCATAGATTTGTAACCGCGGCTACTAAGTGTTGCCCTGCTAAGAATGAAATAATAGTCCCGAGCTCCATCTTTGCGCGAACCAAGTAGAGTGCCAAGACTATAAGGGCTAAAGCCAAAGAGACTCCAGTAACCATAAATAGACCCCAAAATCTAACTATGTTTGGGGTTTTAGGCATGGTGGGGAACGATAAAGAGAAGTCTTTCCCGAACCACTTCTTCTCTAAGTTCATTAGAGTCCCGTCTTCTCTTATTTTCGCAATTTCCCTCGACATATCTATTACCAAAGGCGAACCTTTTGCAAAGATCTGAGTGATATACATGAGAATGATAAGTTAATGTGAGATTCATATAAGACAATAGGGTGCATGTAAAGGGTACTTAAAAAGCCAAAGCCAGAAGTAATAGTTTTAGATAACACCATGGCATGGTCATGTGGGTACCTCCTAAGAAACATCTTGATGTAAGGAATTTCATCAACAATGGCATCTGCACCACCATGCTTTCCACCTCTTGATAATGCACCAGCGTAATCCTCATATGATCGATAGGGGTTTTGCATATTGTCTGTAAGTTTCAGATCTCCAAAAAAAGAGCCACCATGGAATCCGACAATTCCCTGTTTCGTGGTTAACTCAAGTTGTTCAACCGACGACAATGAAGCCTGTGTTGCGATATAACTTTGTTTAAACAAGAAAGCCACCATTACAAACCAAACAAGCATCGCGAGTCTTGACAGGTTCCTTAACAACCTCTCTCCTGCAAAACCAACAGCAACGATTTATTAGCTATTGATTAAATTTTGTTTTTTAAGTATAAAGAATGAAGATTGAGTGACTACTTTGAGCGACATATATGCTCAATAAGACGAGAACTGCAATCGTCCCAATTTGATGAGGTGGTGTGCTTTCAGGTGCTTGAATCACAGCTAAAATAGCCCATACAGGTAAGATGGCAATGATGCCGAAAACAACATAAGTTAGCCACAAATCCACATCGAATCGCTTCAAGAACCCCCACGGGTCTTTTTCTTTTATTCGAATTAGAGTCCCTATACCAACGTCAGTGTAAGTTGCCGTGAAATCAACATACTGCGATCTACTGGCTAGGATCGTGGAATCTCCAAGAACACCATCGAGTTCCTGTTGAACATAAACCGAATTAATGTTTTGTCATTTTATGCAATTTGTACATGTCAAACATGAAGCCGAAAGTATCCTTACCTGATTATAAACCTTATTAATAAGATCATCGTAACTTCCACTTTTAAATGCTACGAATTCATAAGACACCTCGTACGACAATGCATGAATACAAGTGTTGAAAACCAACGGAGAACCCAGGGGCGAAGGTTAGTGAGGGCCGGGGGTGCCCCCCCGGTTTTCTTGCGTAATAGTGTAAATTTACCTGTTTTCGTCCGAAATTTTTTATACGTAGTGTAAATTTAGCCGTTTTCGGCCGAAAATTTGAGCCCGGCCCTCTCTGTTTTTGAAATTGTTTATACATTTTGAGTCCGCCCCTCAGATGTCTTAGTCCAAGCTTCGCCACTGGGAGAACCCAAAAGCAGTTGTCTTATTTTTTGCTGCTTCATAATATGCATCTACAAAGTACTTAAAACTTAGACCTGTTCGGACACTAATCCTTAATGTTTTCCCGACACTCATTCTTGTAATCCAACCTCTTGGAATCATAGTAGACCCTCCGGGCCAAACAACCTCTTCGATGCTACTAGAACGTAGCACAACGTCATCGAGTGACCAATTAGCTCGTCTAATTCCGTTTGATACAGTCCAATATCCCACTTTCCTTTCTCTATGGTCGATGGCATTTATAATCTTGAATCACTGGAAACTAGTTTATTTCCACTAAGACGAAACTCGCCATCAGCGCCCTTGAATTTGACTTTCAAGATCTCACTTAAAAGCATATGACCGTTTTGTGGGACTTCAACTTTCTCCACAGCCTCCGCAAGGGCCCACACCGTGTCGTATGCCCATATGGCAAGCGTATGCAGTTCTCTCGAGAACACATTGTACCATCTTTTTGTCAAGTCATGCAGCTTACTCGACATTGGAATGTCAGGCCGAAAACCAAGTGCTCCACGAATATATTAGCTAAGGTTCACTCAGGGCGACGTCCCAAACTTGAGTGAACCTAAGCAATTGTTTTTGGCTCCACGAATAGGTCTCCAAATTTTAGAAAGAAAATATTATAATTCATACAATTGCTTTTGTTTCTCTCCTATGCTTGAGTCCTCATAAATTCACATTAACTAACTGGTTTTGTGACTTTACAAGAAGGACAAGATCCAAACACTCCATAGTTACTTTATAACTATTTAGCCACAAAAAAAACCAATAAGGTCTCTTTGTGTGAATTGGCTACGTTATTTGCAAAAATACCGCCAAGGGGACCCGTTGTCTCCTTTTTTATTTGTAATTGCTATGGAAGCTCTTACATGCGTGATGAAGCGGGCGTTGGACAAAAGGTTGTTTTGTGGGTTAAAGTGCGGGTCGGAGGGGCCGGTACTTTCCCATCTTTTGTATGCAGATGATGCAATTTTCGTGGGAGAATGGAATTTATTAAATTCGGTAAGTCTAAGAAGAATTCTTAGGTGTTTTTACCTTGTTTCGGGTCTACGGGTGAATCTGTCCAAGTGTCGGTTATCTGGGACTAGGTAAATAATATTGAGGAAAACCAATTGGCGGAGGTACTTCGATGTAAAGTTGGAAAACTACCGTTTATTCATCTTGGTCTTCAAGTGGGCAAGATGAAAGGGATTAACTGATGGGAACCAGTCGTGGAGGTGTTTAGGAAGCGGTTATCTCGATGGAATGCACAGATCTATCTTATGGGGGGTGGGGGGGTCACAGTGGTTAAGTCGGTTCTAAGCTCATTACCGACTCATTATTTCTCGTTATTTAAGGCGCCCGAAGGAGTTGTAGATAAGCTTGAGAGATTGAGACGAGTATTTTTTTTGGGAGGGTCGGAAGAAAAAGCGAAAATGAATTGGGTTGCATGGGATAAAGTCGTATCTCCCATTGAATACGGGGTCTCGGTCTTGGTCGGTTGAGGGATATGAATGTTTCTTTATTAGCAAAATGGTGGTGGCACTTCAAAAATGAAAGAGGTAGACTGTGGTGGAAGGTCATTTGGGCATTTCATCACTCGTCGAGGTCATGGTCTGTGATTCCGGCAAAATTATCTAATCCGGGTCCGTGGAACCGGATTGTAAAAATTGAGTCAGTTTTACAAGAAAAAGGGATTGAGTTGAGGAGGTGTTTTTTGCATGACGTGAGAAATGGGATGAAGACATGGTTTTGGTTAGATAATCGGCTTGGTCCAGTTCCACTTTGTAACCGGTTCCCTAAGCTCCTTTCCTTAGAAAAGCATAAGAAATGTGTTGTGGCAAATAGGTTGTTTATTATTGAGAGTTGGATTTGTGGGCAGCGGTGTTGGTCACGACAATTATATGGTAGGGAAGAAATTGAGGAAATGTGTGGTCTGTTGCAAATGTGTCAATGGGTTGTAATTAAATCAGGGGGGAAGATAGGGTGGTTTGGATGTGCTATGGGGAGGGTGATTTTTCGGTCCGAAGTGTAAAAGAGAAGCTGATTAAGTGTGAATATACCACCCCTGATTTTAATTTTAACCGGAACCGGTTAGTTCCTAAGAAGGTCAGTTTCGTAGCATGGCGGGCACAACTGGGTCACCTGCCAACTTTTGACGAGCTAAGGAAAAGAAATATTCCGGTTAGATCGAATTTGTGTTTGCTATGTGGTGAAGTTGATGAGTCGGTGGAACATGTTTTTATTTTGTGTGATCTAGCACAAGCCATGTGAAGTGTGATTTCTCAATGTTGTAAGATGCCTACTTTCTTTTTGTTTAGCTTTCGCGACTTGTTGGAGCTCTATAATTTTTCCACGTTTCCAAGAAAGAAAGCAAAAATCTTTCAAGCGGTTTGTTTGATAGCGGTTTGGTGCTTGTGAAAAAAAAAGAAACAAACTTGTTCATAGTGGGGTACCGGTTTCAATTTCGAGCTTGATTAAGGAAATAAAAGTGTTGGGGTTCTTATGGGTTAAGAATAAGGGAAATATGATTAATCCTATTATATTAATCTCAATTAATCGTTAGTCCCTATGGTGTGTTGTGCTGCGTGTAGCTTGTAAAATAGTAACCGATTGGATATTTAGCTTTTGCACAAGATCGTGTTTTAAATTTATAAAAGTGATTTCTACTAAAACTAAACACACACAAAGTAGGCGAGTGTACCTATCATATATGTAGGATGGTATCGGTAAGAACCAAGTATCGATCCGTGGACACAAATGTTTCTAACAATGAATCGTCGTTTTACTTTAATCGGAGGTTTAATTATATTGAGATTGATTTTTGAACTTTTTATAAAATATAAATACTTATATAATATATAGATGACCAAGACGAGAAATTCTAAATAAGTAGTTCAATTATATGAAGGTTACCATCTAAGATCAAGAATCCACTCCATTTATCCTTGATGATTATAAAGTAAAAATGTGATAAACTTGCCGTAATAATATATGGTAGAATAGCCCCTCATTTCTAAGTGCGCATATCCTATGACATAAAAGAGAGTAGCATGCGCATTTTAAAGTCAACCATTTCTTAATGTCATGCTACCACGAGAATGTCAATTTAAGTTGGCAAGTAGTTTAGTAAAGTAGAAAGATTAGGATTGACTTCGATTTCTCAAATACCAATTCTAACAACTTTGGGTGGTTATAGTTTAGTCACACAACCTCCCCTTGGTTGATTTAAGTAGGTTATAATTACACATTCCGTTAACATATGATTTCTTTAACTAGTATGATAACCTAAGCAATCGTGTTAACGATGTTATTTTAAAATTTCCAAACCTAGAGAAATAGATCATAACTTATATCTCATCAGTTCTAAGTACAATATAAGGATCCATGTTTCGATAAATTATCAAAGTATTCTATCTTTCAAGAACATGAATAGATCATGAATGATTGTCAATCACCAACTTTGAATTGTTGAATTAAGATAGTGAAACATTTTTCATCAAAAGATAATTGCAAAATAACCATGTACTTTACTAAACCAAATCACATGTTTGATATAATCATTAAGTAAAACAAAGCTTCTTCATAGATTTTAGATGGTAAATGGAGTTTAGCTCATAATGAGCATGGTTATGAACATTAGAATGTATGATGATAACAAACACATGATTAAACTAGAACAATCTAACCAAATGCGGATGAATCTTCCTTCTTAATGATGATGATGATGATGATGGTTGTTGATGATGATCTCCAAGCCTTCAAACTCTTCACTAGATCTTTAATATGAGTGTTAGTGGGTGTTTTTATAAGTGAAAACTGTATAGAATTCTCTTCAACACTTGATCAATGCAACATGAGTCATTATTTATAGGCAGTTTGGAGGAAGAAGCACGGCCCCATGCTTAGGTAGGCACGCCCCCGTGCTTTTATTGACATGTGCTACAATTGTTTTGTCTTTTTGTTGAGGGTGACCACGGCCCCATGGTCAAGAGGCACGGCCCCGTGCTTTTGTTGACATGTGCTACAATTGTTTTGTCTTTTTGTTGAGGGTAACCACGACCCCGTGGTCAAGAGGCACGACCCTGTGCTTTTGTTGTCAGTATTTGTCTTTTCTTGTAGATTTTTGTCTTTTCTTGTGTTTAAAAGCATGGGGGCGTGTTTCTTGCTTTTCTTATGTTTTCTTCCGTTTTTCTTCGTCTTTTCACTTGTTTCTTCGTTTGGGGCTTGGGTTTACCTGAAATTGTATTCTATTATGATAAGTAGCCTTCTGTGCTATGTTATTTGATAGAAGTTGCAGTTTTTAGAGATTATTTGATGCTAAAAATATGTATAAATTTATGTACATCAAACATCCCCACACTTGAACATTGCTTGTCCTCAAGCAATCTACTTATAAGTATTTTCTAAAAATAGCAACTTAGGACCATAGCTTAAACATCCCTAAAAGAGTTTCAAGAAAATGGGAACAAAATAACCATCCCTAAAATTATAGGAATATATGTAGTGATACATACAAAAGATTTGTTTTTATGAGTTTCTGTTTATGCAAAACGTCACGTTCTCACAATGTTCACTCACGGTCGGTTTATATATCTGAACATACCTGTGATGTATGTATGTGAACACTCTTAGCCAAAATGTAACCTGTGATAAATAAGCTTGTAACAAGTTCAATCTCCATCTTTGTGAAGGGTTGCTTAGATCAGAAGGTAATATGGGTTGGTTTTGTGTGAGTAGAGATTTTGGTATTTTTGTGGTGGTTCAATGGTTTATGTTAATAAGGATGTTAAATACAACTTCTGCTGATCATCGGGAGTCCTAATATGTCTTCAACGTTTAGCTCCTTTCTTCTCCCGATAATTTTTTTTAAACTAAACTAGTGACTCTTTTAAGGTCCAATCGTCAATACCAGTTTTGTCGAGGATGTGGATAAGTTCTTCCTCAATCCTGTTTTGAACATAACTTCCAACTCTAATGGATCGTTCGGCTTTGAGCCTAATAGCCCCCACCCTCATTAGCTCGGTATATTCATGCTGAGACTAAGTTTGAATTTTTCTACATCTTCCTTCGTTAGACCAGTTTTCGCAACCTAAGCATTGTTCGTATATTTTTGCTATTCTTTTCATTGCGCTTTTGGAAACTCCACAAAATGATGGCCTTTGTTTGTCTTGCCGCCACTTTTTCCTCACCTCATTGCTAAAGAGAAAAATTCTCTCCATAAGTTCTGGAGGCAACCTATGTTTTGCTAAATGTATGCAGCAAAGGAAATTGAAATCGAAAGAATGCATTTCCAGTTCTTTAGGGTCTGTCGGTAAAAGACCAGTGTTGTATTTTACCGGTGAGAGGGATAAAGTGGTGTGATAGGGTTTTCGGGTTTTGTGATTTGGAAAATGGTTTAATGGGATTGTGATAATATTACCTTCTTCCTTATACAACACTTCGTGCGTTCTTGAAATGAATAATTACGACAAGTTCTAATTCACACGAAACATATGACTCACTCAAAGCTTCCGAAAAAATATTTATATGGCATGAGGTTTATCTCACGGTAACGGAGGAATTGGGTATAAACGCCATATTTTGCATAAACCTGTTCTCAGTATTACAAAACTTCTTTTTACTTTTTCACATTTGTTATAGTAGCTTTGTAGTTGGTTATCTTGCAAAAAAATTTATTGGCCTTTTCTTTTGGTTTTGTTAAAAATGGTCTTTATTTGCTACAAAAATTTTGTTTATTAGAGAATCTTTTATAATTAATTGAGCAAGCAATTGGTCAAGTAATTCCCCTCCCCACACTTGAATCTCACATTGTCCTCAATGTGAAAGGATTCATAAAAAGATTAGAATTTTAATTAAGTATGGTAGGTTACAATGGAGAGGTACTTCCTTATGGTTTAACGAAATTTTGACAGAGCCTCCCCTGTTTATCGTCCGTTTTCCTGTTTTGTACCTGTATTATGTAAAACTACAACAAACACAAACAACCAAGCACAATTTTTGCTGAAAATTGGGTATGGAATCATCCATTCCCTGCCCAAACGGGCTAAATAAGTACCTAATATAGTGTCTTGGCACCACCGGCCATAAAAGTATCCAACAAACAAACAAACAAGTAAACGACGGAATGTAAATTGTTTAAACAAACATAGTAATAATAATGTCATGAAAATACTACCAACCCATGCCCATGCCCGACCTACCATTGCCGCTGCTCATCAGTTACCCGTCTCCGGGTCAAATGGTCCCCACTGCCTGTCCATGCGATAACCCAAACGCTCAATCTCTCGCCTCGTCTCTTCATATTCCGTCGCGCATTGTGCGTCAGAGGCAGCAATCTGTCCTGTGATCCTGTCAAATGAGGTGGTGGTGTTAGCTGAGAATTGATCGATGAGACCCTATAGGCCCTCGAATGAGTATCAGCTACCGTGTGACGAGTTGGGGCCGGCTCCTGATGAAGATGGGCCTCCTCGCTGATGGTAGGTATGGCGACGACTATGTCTAGGTGGTGATCCTCCTCTCCTCTCGGGTACATCCTGGAGTAACATCTCTGCCGGGTCCTCAGGGTCCCAAAACCTGGTTATAGGCATCACAAAATCTCCACACATCCGAGTTTTGACCAATCCGTTAAACCATTTGCATGCTGTTACAAAAATCAAGGCTAAGAGAAATTGGATTTGGGCTTCGGGTCCCTTCTCTGTCTACATCATAGGCTCCATAGAGGTTATAGATCCATGGCCCACCAAAAATCGGTGTGTTCCCTTTGGCATTCGCATTTGTCATGAACATCTTGCAGAATAAATAAGTGACGTTGTAGGGTATGCCATTCTTCATGCAATATAGTGCCCAGAGATCCCTTAAATTAACAACCCTCTCACTTTGACCTCTAGCAGTGGCAGTGTGACTGAGCAGGCGGTGAATGTATCTCATAAGTGGACCACGTAGTGTCGTGCTCTTTGAACTGCTTGCATTGTAGTTTTCGGTCCCGTAGCTCAGTTGTTCCCATGCTTCTAACCTTGTGTTTCCAGCTTCAGCATCATCATCACCATCTTCATCTGCGAATGTTGCTCCTGCTCTGAACCAAATTTCTTCGTATGTTTCCTCAGTCGTGTATATTCCCAGATCAATCCCAAGTTGAGTTAAAGAAGTTGTGTGCCATTCACCCCCACACTTGAACTCAACGGCTTCTTTGTCCAACATATCCAGGTTCTTGGTCTTCATAGAGAAAGAAGCTAAGAATTCCTTTGTCAGTTCCGTTACAGCTTCTCCTGTATGACCAAAAACTCGCTTCCTCGACCCTCTAACAAGGGTTTTGTACCGGTTTCATTGGTTGACTCGCTTCAATGTGTCCCTGCAGGCATAAAAGTTTGCCTCTAGAAACTGTTGGTTGAGGTAGGTTAACTTGGTTTGGGCTCTTCTATTCCTTGCATCGCGCTCGGGAAAGACCAGAAATGCATGAATGTCGTCCCCATACTCGGCCATCTGCAATTTTTATTCAAATTAGTCAAAATGTATCAAAAATTATTAATATACTGGAACAGAGAGAAAACCACGGCGCCGTGCTTTTAAAAGCACAGCCCGTGTTGCTGTTGTTCTTCGGTTTCTTCCAATTTTGACTTTCTGTTGACCAAAAGGTGACCACGATTCGTGTTGTTTAAAGCACGGTTCGTGTTTTCAATTCTAATTTCAAGCCCATCAAGGCTCAAACCTGCGTTTTTAACCGGTTACATCAATTGGGTTTTTAGTTGCTGGATACTCAATCCAAGATCCAAATCCGAACAAATTCTTCCAACATTTTTTAGTATAAAACCTACCTAGCAATTCATTATCTTAAATCTAATCGAATAACCCATCTAATTTTCGAGGTTAAACCCGATTCAATCGATTGATGAGAAAAGGGGTTAATCTAGACCAAAGAATATGAAACCGAACAATAGATTTGTTAATTTAACGTACCTTTGGTTGGAGAACGAGGAATTGATGTAGAGATTTATAAAATTGATAAATGGTCGGCGGTTTGTGGTGATGAACGAAGTTGTTTTTAGGGTTAAGTGGGTGGAAAAGTTAGTTTATTGGTTTAAAACTCGTAACTGCTATGGACTCAAAAGCACGGCCCGTGTTTTTAGAAGCACGGTACCTAAAAACACGGGTCGTGCTGCACTAAGCAGTCAGTTTCTTTGTTTTGTTGTTTATTTGTCGAGATGGTTTGTTTTTAACTGATTTTCTTTGAGGGTTAGAATCAAGATAGTAATTAAAAGTCCTAGGTTTCATTAAAACATAAAACATAGTTAAACATAGTAGAAAGAAAAATACAACAACAATCCCGAATCATGAAGCATAACACTAGCAAAAGTAACTTCTTAACAAGACAAAGTCGGAACTTCAACGACCACCATTTCCGAACAGGTCTTGGATGTGTGGTGGAGCTCGTTTAGATTCCAAGAGCCCAGAAAGCTTTTTTTCGAGCTTTGTGATCTCCCGGTTAAGATAGTTTAGCTTAAAGGCCACATCCTTGTTGTGGCTATCCACAACATGGAAGTTTTCGAACCGTAGTAGTTCGACTTTGTTGATTAGCTCGATTAATGGAGCTTCGGTTTGGATGTTTCTTTCGACTTGGTCCCTCATGATGCATTGTAGCCTCATGACCTCTTCCTCAAGATTTGAGGAAGAATCATGTTGCTTGACTTTCCTCACTGGCCTCCATTCAACTTTCTTGCTTTCCATTTTAGTATTTTTGTGTTTGGTGTGAATGGAATAGTGAGTTTTTGCATGCATTATATAGAGACTGGAAAGTCGAGCACGTCCCCGTGCTACTAGGGGAATAAATGTTTCTGATTCAGAGAATTGTACGGAGTCAGCGCGTATCATGCTAAAGATTCTAAGGTGACCACGATCCCGTGCCTCAAGAAGCACGACCCGTGCTTTTGTCACTAAAATTTTTCTTTTATTTTTCAGCCAAACGCGAGAGCTGGAATTTTTAGAATGATGTTTAGTATGTTATTTCAAGGGTTTGATCATCCTAAAAATTACTTTTCATTAAAATTAAAAGTCCTAAAACAAATATGGGATAAGCCCGGTTTTCCTAGAAACATAAAAATATTCGGGTTAAGCCCGAACTTCCTAACACGATGTGCCTAGTGCACTTGTTACACATGAAAACAGAAAATTAAGGTTCCTAGATCTCTCCGAAGGGTTCTCCTCCGTCGAATGGTCCTGGTGGTGGAAAGTACGTGAAACCGAGAACTTGAAACTGGAGTTGTTCGTTAATGTCTCGAAGTTCCATTTTCATATTTTCCACTGATTCGGTAAGTTGTACGAGACGCATTTCAGCAACGAGATTCATTTCAGTGAGTTCCTTGACGAGTTCTTGAAGTTTCAAGAGAAGATCGGTTTTGAAAACATGTCGGGCATCGTTTCTCGGTTGTCAAGGAACGGGAACTGCTTCACTCATTTCAGTAGGCATGTCGAATTTTCAGAGAATAGTGTTTTGGTTTTGGTTGGTGCAAGGAATGCATTGGCAAGAGGTGCCTTTTATAGCCAACCAGATACCAGGCACGACCCTGTGCTTTTAGAAGCACGGCCCCGTGTTTTTGCTCTGACAATTTTGTTACAAACCAGTCTGACTGAGAATTTTTGCAGCTAATATTCCGGCCCGCATATTGTGGCACGGTACCGTGCTTTTTAAAGCACGCCCCTTGTTTATTATTATAAATTTATTTTAAGATATTTACAAGAATGGATTCATGAGGACAACATGATTTTTTCTATCCAGCTGATCTTGAACATAAAACACCTGGCGTGCTTGCGAGGCCAATATGAACGGATCATCCTTGTGGCCAAATTTGTTTAGGTCGACCGACGTGTAACCAAGAATATCATGTTTGACATGTTTACGGTCAACTCATTGGCACATGAAGACTGGAATTCTTTTAGTATGATAATCTAGGACTCATATCTCTTGCAAAACCCCAAAATAAAAGTTTTGTCCATAGATCACCACGTCTTTTTTGATGTGCATGTCATCCACCTCTACACCAACCCCGCTGTTCTGGTAAACTCTACCATCATGAGATTTTGTACGAAATTCAAAACTGTTGATGTCGTATGAGTCGTATTTGTAAACGTTGCGGCGTGCTCCGTGTGCAATCCACTTTACGGTTTCCGATACAGAACCAGGGGAGCCCGCTAGCTCTCTTTCAACCTGAATTTCATTACAAGGATTAGCTCTCTCTATAAAAGATTTTTGAAATTATAGAAGACTTAATTAATTGATCCACCTTGTCGCGTAACCAGTGACCAAACTTTAAAGTATGCTCCTTCTCCAGCAATGCTTGTCGTTTACCAGGTATTTGGTTTTTCAAAGAGGTCTTGTGTTGTCTGCAAGTAGGAGTAAATATATTGTGAATTAATGTGTGTGTATATATATATATACATATATGGGTGCAGTTACTGTACGCTAATGCCTTAACGTATGGTATATTCTGAACTAATATATATATATATATATATATATATATATGTATATATATATGGGTGCGTTTGCTGAGCGTTTTAAGTTTTCTGAGCGTTTTAGGTTTTTTCCTTTGTTTTTTGCCTTTGAGCGTCTCGCATATCTTTCGTACGTTAAGATATTAGCGTACAGTAACTTCACCCTATATATATATAATTTAGAGTATATATGTTAGTAATACTTACTCGATATACGACGCTATTTCAGGCGTATTCTGCAGCACATAGAAATTTGCTCTCATGAAGAGATCAGGAGAAACTTCAACTGATTTAGCGCCTGTGACAGGAATTGTCTCCCCATTATCATCATGCTTATCATGTGGAATACCAACAATACTCTTGATGTTTTTTTGGTATTCGCTCAGAAACTCGATTGTTTCTTCTGCAATGTTCTCCTTAGCAATGCATCCTTCTGGATAAGTTTTGTTTCGCACATGCCCTTTGATAACCTTCATACACCTTTCAAAGGGATACATCCAACGAAAGCATGGTGGCCCACATAATTTTGTCTCTCTGACAAGGTGCACGGTTAAGTGAACCATGACATCAAAAAATGATGGAGGAAAGTACTTCTCCAGCAGGCACAGTGTAACTATTTGCTCTTCCTGCATCTTATCAAGCTCTTCTACAATGATTTCTTTGCTACAAATTGACTTGAAAAAAAAAGCCTGATTATAGCATTTCTCATTGGTTCTGGCATGATGGACCGTATTGAAAGGGGCAGAAACTGTTGCATAAGCATGTGATAATCACGTGATTTAAGGCCTTGTAGCTTTCTTTCTTTAAGATTCACCAAACTAGAGAAGTTAGAACAATACCCTAGTGGAGCCTTCAGTTTATACAATGTTTCAAGAAACATGTCTTTTTCTTGTGCTGATAATGTGAAGCATGCTGCAGGCAATTTTGTATTGTTGCCTTTTGCTTTTGGTTGCAACTCCTTTTTAATCCCTAAAAACTCCAAATCCTTTCTAGCTGCCAATCCGTCTTTTGTCCTACCGGGAATGTTCGGCAACGTCCCGACAATACTTTCTGCCACATTCTTTTCAACATGCATCAAATGAATACAATGTTGGACAGGTAAATACTTCCAATAGCTGAGCCGTTGGTACCATATGTTGAACTTCTTCCAATATGGCTGCGGCGTTGTGTTATCCCTTTTCCTCTTACTCCCACTTAGGGATTCAGATCCCTTTCCCCATTCATTGTTAATGTTTTTGACCTCGTCGTATATCTCTTCCCCTGTCATAGGCTCTTTAGCGGTTCTCATCTCCTCTTTTCCATTGAACGTCTTTGTTTGTTTTCTGAAAGGGTGGTCATGTGATAAATACCTTCTGTGGGCAGCATAACTCTGCTTCTTTGTGTGATAAAGTCGAACACACTGAGTGTCTCCCCTACACACCACACAACCTTTGAATCCACTGTAAGGGCAACCACATAGTGTACCAAGAGCAGGGTAATCATTAATCGTCCATAACACAACTGCACGTAGTGTAAACATTTCTTGTTTATATGCATCATATGTTGGCTCCCCGACCTCAAATAAAGATGCTAGATCGTTTCCTGGCACTCTGGATATTAATAAGGAAAGCATGATGAATTTTTTTTTCATACACATCCAAGGTGGAAGGTTGTAAATGACTGCTAAAACAGGCCAGACACTGTGGTTTCTGTTGCCTCTATGTATGTCCACCCCATCAGTGCAAATACCTAGACGAAGATTTCTTGGATCGCTTCCGATGGTATCGGAGTACCTGTCATCTTTGGCTTTCCATGCTAGTGAATCTGATGGGTGGCGTAAAACACCGGGTTTATTGGTACTCGTGGCGTGCCATGTTAAATTCTCTGTTGTGGTCTTTGACTGAAAGAGGCACTTGAATCGTGGAATAATGGGAAAGTACCACAGTACCTTAGCGGGCGTGTTTATATAAGTTTTGTTAGTCTTCTCATCCACGTTCCATATTGAATTTTTACAAACTGGACATGCTTCCAAATCCTTGTAATCCTTATAGTAAATAATGCAGTCATTGATACACACATGTATCTTTTCGTATCCTGAGCCCATTGCTTTCATCATCCTTTTGCCCTCATACATATTATTTACCATTTCGTTGTCTGCATGTAGCATCTTTTTCAACAATTTCAGAAGTTCATCAACGAACTTATGAGATACCCCGTGCTTGCTCTTCAAGTTGAGTAGTTGTACTAATGCATACAACTTGGTGAAGTCAAGACATCCTTTATATAGGGGCTTCTCAGCGTCAACAAGTAGTTGTAGAAACTGTTGATACTTCTTGTCGCCTTTGAAATGGTCTTTTGTAGCATTTACCATTTCTACAGTTTCACATGCATCTGTTGGAATGTTGGTGTCAAAAAACCCAGTATTATTATCATAATTAGTTGGAATGTAGGTGTAGGCAAACCCAGTATTATTAACATTAGTTGGAATGTTGGTGTCGGATTCTCCATGTTTTATCCAAGTAGTATAACTCTTATCAATTCCAAACATGTACAAGTCATGTTCTACATCGTCTACACTAAGAGATACGTGGTTCACACACCGAACACATGGACATGAAATAGAAATTTGTGGTGATGTCTCCTTGCAATTACGAACTGCAAAATGTAGAAATGCCTTAACACCATCTTTATATGCTTTACTGCACCTGTCGCCTACTGACATCCAAGACTTATCCATCTTCCAAATTTTTTTTATTAATTGTGTCATCAACGATATATATATATATATATATATATATATACTAATTAACGCCAATAAATGTAACTGACTAATTAAATGCAAAAATATTTGCTACTTACATGGGATTAATGAAGCCGTTTGGTAGGATTGAGATTGATAAGAGTTCAACAAATACACTAGCAGATCATTTATTAGGGTTTGGTGAGATTGTGAGATTTTATTTGGTCAATACTAATTGATGTAGGTGGCTTTCAGAAGATAACTCGATTAATTAGCGGGTAAAAATGAAAATTTTAAACTTCTAAATTTCGTTATATAAATATTAGAAGAGGTTCTATTACATTCTCAGGGTGTAGCTCAAACGGTTGAGGCGCTTGTGATTAAACATAGATTGCAAATACCGCGGGTTCGAAACTCAGGAGGGAACATAGTTTTATTAATTTTTTATAATAACCTCTTTTTAATGAAATAAATACACTGTGATTTTGAAAACACTCAAACTAAACTACTCATTAAAGGCCGTTAAATCCGTTCAGAAACATAAAAATACATCATAATAGCTGGTCTAAAATCATAACAAAGTTTCTTAGCTTTTAATTACAAAACTAATTAAAAGCCCTAAAAACAATAAGAAGCAAATAAAATACAATATCTTCACCTTTTTTTCTGATTCAATCAGTGAAGCTACACTCCTTACAAGTTGATCCTATAATGACTTATTTTCCCTTATCAAGATAGGAATTATGTCTGTACATCTTGTGCACACATCAGATCTTGTGGACGAAACACAATCAGACCATGTAAAGAAATCACATTTTTTGCCATAAGTTAAAAAATTAGAGTTTAAGGTCAACAATTGTAGATGAATTCCAACTTTATTTGCAATTTCACTAACCTGAGATGCACAATTGTAGAACCTCCGACCTGGATTTTTGGTGGTCCTTGATGTTCTTAGAATGGCTTCTTGACCACAAATACAATAAACCTGAGATCGATTGTTACTGGATGTTGTGGTCCACGATGAGATTTCTTCCATGGTGAAAAAGGAGTTGTTATTGAAAACAAAACTAGATATAAGTATATATATATAGGAGGGTTTAGAAAGAAGTTGTTATACACATGCGTGTTACTAGGGTTTTAGGATATTTATATATGTCTTTGTACAGTAGCGTGTTGCAAGATTAATAGACTCTTTTAAACAAATATATAACATATTTTAGCTAATTGATTACACGCATTTTTAACAAAGAAAGATGAGAACCATTAATCCATTATTACCATTCATCAAAAGATGCATCACAAAAAGTACCATTAATTACAATACATAAAACATGTTAAGAAAGCATTTTAAGATAATCCATATTTACCATTCATAAAAAGATGCCATACCAGCAAAGCTAACATCACCATCACTCCGCCTTGTCCACAGTCTCCGCCCCCATCTCCTTAAAACTCATGTTGGTTGACACCGTAGTTATGGTGTCAACCAGGGTCTCACACACTAAGTCGTAGCATTCAGACTGTTGTTTCTAATAATCAGCAACCATTGCTCGCAACTCATTGTTGTCTTCAAACAACATGATTTTACAGGAGTCGAAGGTCGTTGTTTTTTCGAATGCGAGTCTAGCCCTAATCACTTCGACTGTCTTCAACAAAGTGTCGTCTTTCTCTTTCTCAAGATCCATCGACGTTTTCACCATGTTCTTCACGGTTTTGTCAGAAGAATACATTTTTATTATCTTTCTGAAATTTTTAGTGTGATTGAGTAACCAGTAAGTTAGTATGTTTGATTTGTAGTAAGATATAGTAAGATCTAGAAAGATATAGCTTAACTTTAATGTAGGCTATCATTACCATAATATTTTTCCCGGCATTTTTGACATGTGAGTATAATTGTGATCAATTAATTCTGACAGGTGATATAAATGCCAGTAATCTCTAGATTAAACAAAAACACATGGACAAGTTTGTGCGTTTCCCAAGCGTGGGACACCCTTTTGTTTTTTTATTACAGAGTTACTATTCATCCGGTTGTGTTTCCCTAGCGTGGGACACCCTTTTGTTTTGTCTGTGAGCCTTTTGGTTATATATACCTACACCACATTTGTGAAACTCATATACCTACATAATTTTAAATTATTTTTTTAGTTAATAATGGATTGCTCGTCATCATCATCATCATCATTCAGATCTTACAAGGCTACCCTCAGAAGGCATATTGAGGCTCAAATCGAGATAGATAAAGCTTGTAGGGAAACTCTTACTGAATATTTTGTAAAGACTAGCAACAGCTTGGATGCCAGGGATGTCATTGCAAAAGTTCTTACTTGAATTCCCGCTAGTACTATCCGAGATCTTGCTGTTTTGTTTATGGTTGATGTAGGACAGAGAGAGCTTGACAAGTTAAAACTTTTGGGCAGGGCAATTCTTAACCTGAATTGCTCAATGGAATTGAAGTTGAAGTTTCTTATGTCACTCAGAGATTAGTATGTGATGGTGTTTCATGAGTGTTTATGATGTAGTGATTGTGTGTTTTTATGTGTGTCACCCAGAGATTAGTAGTAATAAAATTTGTATGTTTGTGATGGTGTATTTATATGTGTGTTTTGGTAATAATAAAATTTTTATGTTTGTGTTAAAACATTGATTCAACATGAAACTATTATCTTAAAGTGCATTACAAACTGATAACAGAAGACTAGAGATCTCCATGACAAGTATCTTAAAGTACATAGCAGTCAGTTTTGAAATCATTCAAATTTTTTGTTGCCTTTTTCTTAAGTTCAACAATCAACTCTTCTCCGGTTAAACGAGTGTCATCATTTTCATGGAATAGCAGTGCTTTCTTGATAAAAGTATTTATGTGTTGGTTTATATCCGAGAGGAGGATTTTGCACAAATACTTTGACCTCAACCATTTTAGCTGTCTTTGTTGTTTATGGCCTTCCTTTTTGAAATTACACCCCCATGGTCTCTTCCCATCATATGTCTCCATGTGTCTCATAGCAAAAATACCACAATCTATTCCATTATTTCTTGTTCTCCATGTCATCTTCAGTCTATTGATTGTTGCTACTTGGATTTACTGAGTAATGGGGTGTTTGATTGTTTTAAGATACATGCAAAAGACGTTTCTCTAAACAACATAGAAAGCAATTTAAGTATTTTGAAAATTTTTATAACAGATATGTATGTTTTTTGGGTTAAAGGTATATATGTTTACCAGTATATCAGGAGTTTTTCCGTATCTTTCCACAAAATTCTCTCTAATTGCTTTTGATTTGTCTTCTAAGCTTTTAAACTTTGCATCAGTTGGTATTTCTTGATTTGCACTGTTGTCAAGTAATTCTATCACTCTTGTTTGAAGATTGAAGGTAACCACAAAGAAATGATCGCGTTGTAGAATTGGCACGAGCACTATAGCAACCTCCTTGAGTGATAGAATTCCACTCCTTGCCATTTCTGTTTCGATGTTGTCTGAAAACACATCCAGTCTTTCTTTGTCTGTGTAACCCCTTGACACAGCATAATGGTCACTTGTCTGTATAATAATTAAAATGCAGATGATTAAAGCGTTTATTGTGCGTTTTCTAATAGTACAAACAAAATAGATTAATTTGTACCAGCACAGTGCTTGAAGCAAAGAATCTGAACGGTGATGCTACAGATTTTTTCTTTTCTTCATAGTTCATTACTTCACTGAATGCATCCATTGCATTGGTGGCTATATAAATGCTAGGATAGAAGCTTTTAAAGACCACCTTGAACGAGTCTGTGTGAGTGGACTTGTAGACCTCCTCCCAAATGTCTTCAAGACAAAAAAATATATACTCTGAAATTATTTCTTCATCTACTGTGACACTAGAGGATACGTCAACCTCTCTCAGAAGATATGGAGAGTTCAGTGTAATGAGGCTATCACTTGTTGAAAATCCGGTGTCAATTGTTAAACATAAAATAACTCACATTAAATTTGACTGAAAATAATTGTAACTATAATTAAATACCTTCAACCCCTTTTGGTTTTTATTTATAATTAAATACCTTCTTTTGCCCACGCAACCACTGTATTAACAACTTCATCAATATCTGCGCACGAGACATTGTTTTCTTGACCTGCATCATTTTTTACGACGGCCAAAGATGTAATATGTTCAACTATGATTATAATTAAGCCGGTATATAATTAAGCTGGTACATATATGATATACCTTTTTGAGCAGCCACTGGACCACCAACACCAACATCTGAATCAACTGCATCACACAGATGTAATAAGTTTAAAATAAAAGCATAAGTGTTTTAAGTGAGTTTTAATTATACTAATAATTAATTTAGCCCAAATACCTTTTAGAGCAGCCACTGGACCACTAACACCAACATCTGAATCTTGTGTTTTAGGGACCACATTATTAGTGAATCTGTTTTCCCATTCACAACATCTAGCAAAGATATTCTCATTTTATGGATGTCGATCCTTTCCTTGACGGACCAACTCGTTGATCTCGGAGCAAATTTTATCAAATTTCTTCAACTTGTTATCCATTGCTTTATTCCAAGACTTTAAAAAGAAAATATAGTTATTGTTAATTCAAAAACATTTTCAATTTATCCCAGCCAGTTGTAATGGAGTTAAATAATAGTCAACAAGCACGATAGGCATTTGCAAACTTAAAGGTGAATAATCGCTTACATAATCATCCAAATCTTGTTCAGCTGTTTGATCGGCATTATCTGTTTCAGATGCACTTTGACCATCTGTTTTTTAACTACATATAATGTTGTATTACATAAAATGCATGTAGATATAAGAGATATGAGAAATTTTTAGAAGAAAATAACAAGTTTAATACCATGTTCTTGTTTCTCCTCAGCTGCAGTGTTTTCTTCTACTCCAGGCTTACCGGCAGCACTAACCGTCACAGCAGCAGTAGCAGCAGCAGTCTCATCAAGTCTCTTCCCGGCAGTACTAACTGTCACAGCAGCAGTATCAGCAACAGCAGCATCAGTAGTCTCATCAAGTCCCTTCCCGGCAGCACTAACGGTTATAGCAGCCGCATCAATCCCTTTCCCGTCAATACTAAACGTCACAGCGCAACCTCAGTAGCATCTTCTTCTAAGGGAGGACCATTATTCTCCAAGTATTTTTCCATCTTATTAAGAGTAGTTGTTGTTATGTAGTTGACTGCAGGCGTTGTGACGGGAGTCCCAAATGGACCATATTTTTTCTGGTATTCATGCGTGTAAAGCATAACAAGGAAGGTGATCAGACCGTTGTATTTAGCGTTGATACCTCTCCATTCTTCCTTTGTCATTTTCAAGTTTTCAATAACAAAGCTGCACCAGTCTATATTTGGAATATCCGAGGTTTTATCAATTGTGGAGATGAATCGTTGATTGACTGTTGTTGATTTTATCACAAATCCTATACAGGAGTTGAACAACACAAGGAAATTAATCTTAAACAGTTCACCAACTCCTTGATCCGCGGCCAGTTTGTCTTTCACATGCTTTATACTTATTCTTGAATTTGTCGGGAATTGATTTTTGAAAAAATCTGTAGTAACATCTTCCCCCAATCTTGGTCTACTCTTGTCTAAAACAGGAATCTTACCCATTGGTATCCCCAACACTTCATGTACTTTTTGTGGTGTTATCTTAATAACACCGCTCTCAATGTTCAATTCATTTAAACGGTTATTATAGTTCATGAGCAACCAATATCCCAAAGTTCTTGGAGTTTGGGTTGCTTGAAGTCTTACCATTGACCCGAAACCCATTTCTTCTACACAAGTTTTTTGGGCAGTGGTCATTGCCTTCACTGCATCAACAATATTAATAGGTGCACACCTATTCTTCAATTTTTTGTCTACAAATTCAACAAAAGGTTTTCCCCTCTCGGATGGCTTCTTTTATTTAATGGCTCTCTTTTTCAGACGCTGAAAGTCCGCGCTAGAGGTGCTGTGTTCCACCTGTTTCCGCTTTGACAACAACCTGTCGATTTTTGTGTCAAGGTCTAAATCAGAGTCTGCTTCCACAACATGTTTTATTTTCCCCACCGGAGCAACTTTTTTAGTCTTCCTTTTATCAGTCTTGTTTTTTTCGACAACTGAATCACATACATACAATAAAACACGGGGGTAGGGGATAACAACACGAATCACAAGGAAACAGAAAACTCTTATCAAACATCACAATGATAAATTTTCATACCAAAGCCATAACACGCTAATCATACACTTATAACATGCTTTAATATTATACATAGATTTAAAAAAACAAAGATATGTATTACAACAACAACACGCTTATCAAACGCTTTAATACATACGAAGATTCAAACAAATGCTTACATTTTAAGATTAAGTAAACCTAAAACGCTAAAAAAAATCATAAATTAACACCTGTTCCATCTTTATTCTGAGACCTATCATACTTTTGCTTCGTCCTTGGTTCCGTTCCAGAAGTAGATGAGTTAGGGTTCTTCATTTTGGTTATGTTCCAGAATAATTAAACCACTCGGGCTTGTGCTTGTGCTTGTGCTTCACAGTAGAAACGAATCGTTGACGGTTTTTAGGAATATTGACTTACGAGGTTGAATTTTGGGAATAATTATCGCCGTTCCAGAAGTAGATGAGTTAATCGTATGGTTAGTATTGTATAGTAGCAAAAAGGCGCGTGCTTTTAAATTTTAATCGTACGGTTTGTATTGTATAGTAGCAAATATATATATATATATATATATATATATATATATAATATTAGATGGTGATGGACGGTGGCGGAGGTGTGGTGGTTCGTGTGGCGGATGTGTGGTGGTGGGTGGTGGTGGTGGGCAGTGGGTGGTGGTGGCGGAGGTCGGTGGTGGTGGTGGTGGGTGGGTGGTGGTGGCGGAGGTCGGTGGTGGTGGTGGGTGGGTGGTGGTGGTGGTGGGTAGTGGGTGGTGGTGGTGGATGGGTATAAATAAATGTATATATATTTATATATAATATTAGTGGGTGGTGGTGGTGTGGTGGGTGGTTGTGGTGGGTGGTGGTGGAGTGTGGTTAGTGGTTGGTGCTGGAGGTCGTTGTGGCAAATGTGGGTGGTGGATGGTGGTAGTAGGTGGTGTGCAGTATGATTGCGGATATGTAATACATGAGACGATGATGGTGCTATCCCGTATGATGACTGGCCCAATTATGACGAGACGATGCTAATATAACAACCTGGGTTGTTGGTGGTTATCATATTGATGCGGCTAACCTATATGGTACGGTTTGCTTACGCCAACCCATACGATGGCGACTGTAGCTCGTACGACGAGCATGATGTCTATGATGATGATCACCCATATATACGATGATTACCAATTATATGTACCTATATGACAATACGCCACACAGGCGCGCACACACACACACACAGGTATATATATATATATATATATGTTGATGATGATGGTGACATCGATGTTTAATGACATGTAACCCGTATGATCGACGACGACCATGATAACGTATACGATGGTCATACTGATGGTAGCATGTACGACTGATGATGTCGTTTGATGACGACAACAATTCATAAGATGGTGCCGACAGTGATCGCTAATATTGGGAGTTTTGTTTACGATAACCTATACGATGTTGACTACATCCCGTACATGGCAAACGGATGATGATGATGATGATGATGATGATGATGATGATGATGATGATGATGATGATGTGTGACGATGATGACGACACTGATAGCTAGATATATGTTACCCATATGATCAACGCCGACTACGATAGCCTATACAATGACCACGTTGATTACCTGCACGTCTGATGATGATGCCGTTTCATGGTGACGGTGATCGATGATTATGATGATGATAACCACTATAATACATGATAACCATGATAGCTTTATGATGTTGATAATCATCATAACACATATGGTGATGATGATAACCTAGAAGATGATAATGATACAAAACTACATATGATAATGATAACACTAGAATGTTATGAGCTTCTCTATTACGAAGTTGTAAATCTTATCCAGAAAATCTTACTAATGGTTAAGATAATACTTCAATAATGGAAAAAAATTTAATTTTATTTAAAAATACGATTTATTAAACGAACTCAATTTTTAACGAAATTTAATACCGGAATGTTAATAAAAAAAAACTAAAAGTAAATGTTTTTTACTATTTCTAAAAGGTTATAAAACAAAAACCAAAAAATATATATAATTAAATGTGTAGAAATAAATAAAACCAAAATTCAAACCCCTTTTAACTTCAAAACCCTAAATCGACTTCTACTTCGCTTTACTGTAATTCGTAGACATCGCTTATCCTGGTAAGAACATAAAAATGCCATGTCTCAATAATGGAGTTAAGTTCCTGGTAGATATCGACAACGATTCCATGAGTAGGATGGTATGTTAATGTTATCTGATTAATTTTTTTTATGAAGCATTTTACAGTTTTGCAACATATACATTCTAAGAACATTTTTTTGTTACTTATAGCTCATTCCTAAAGCTGTTCAACCAATGTTTGCTGACATGAAATCGAATACCGGCTATTGTTTGATTTATGATCAAAGTGGTAGAACGTTTTATGTTGTTATAATCAAAGGATGACTTTTATTTTGGAACCGGTTGGACTGAATTAATCAGAGAATGTTGTATAGAAGCTGGAACATATGTTGTTTTTGAGTTTAAATCAAGATCTATGTTTAATATGTTTACTTTCAAAAGAAACGCAAATGATCAATCCGGTACTATGATATGTATTCCAGTCAGAAACCGACACGTCCATTACTTAGTAAGTTTTAATTTATGTTTTTAATGATTGTTTCCAAATTCAAATGTCTTTTAATTAACATGTTTAAACGGATTTCCCTGAGTGGTACTTGATTCAATAATTTGGTGTCAATTACATGAATTTGCTTTTCGAGCTTATTGCTCCAGATAGATATATGTTTAAAGTTTCATGTCTTTGGGATGGAATGGGTTGTAGGCTAGAGGATGGATGGATTGAGGTTTTTAAACAAACCAACTTGAAAGGTGGTTCGTTTGTTGTGTTTGAAATCATATCACATAAGACATTTTATATTAATGTCTTTCATGAAGATGACATAGAATTTATCCTTCCTGGTCCAAATCAGCTGTTTCTCAACTACCAATTAAGCAATCAAGGTAGTTCCTCCCAAAACCCAATTCATCTTGATGAGAAAAATGATGAATCTAAAATCGTCTTCCACATGAACGTCACCAAGAAATTGGTAAATTGAATTTTTAAATTTCTATTTTATTTACAAGTATATTTGAAATTTGCTTTTCACAACGTCTTCCGGGTCACATTGCTACCAAAATTGATGCCTATGATGGAATGCTAATCACTGTGGTTAATCCCGAAGGTCGTAAAAAAAATAAAACTCCATGGTGAAGTGTCGAAGCTGAAATTCAGATATTCTTTACAAAAGGGGAAAAATTCAAGGAGGAAAATGAATTACAGATTGGTGATAAGTGCAGATTTGAATATGACTTCAATGAAGGTACTTTGTTAGTTTCAAAAGTTGATTAGTGATTTGGTGATGTTTGGAACATTTGGGAAATATTTGGTGATGTGTTTGGTGAATTTTAGAACATTTGTGATTTGGTCACTCTGGGTAATATTTGTATGGTTGTATTGATACACTTTTTAGTTTATTGTGTTGAATGTTGGTTGGTTAGCTTTTAAATACTTTACTTTTATAGTTTCTTGTATCATCTATTTTGTTATTCACTCTTATTTTGTTTCATGGAATGTATTGTAATGGTGCCTATTGTATGAAAACCTTTAATGAATGGTAATTATGGAGTATCTTAAAACAAATCGAAAAAATTAAAAACACTTGGTTAAATCTAAAAATAAAACAAAAAACACTTTGTTAAAAAACACTATTATGCATGTATCACGCTAATGTACATAAACATATATAAATATCCTAATACGCAAGTAACTCGCTTATCCAACCATCTTCTGTCAAAGTGTCTATTTTCAGCCACAGGTTCTCTGCCGTAAAAGCTATGTCAATAATCTATTGGTTCTTAATTAAAAGGGAGGCAAAACTCAAAAAGCTCCAAAATATTGACTCCAAATATTCAAAAAATCCAAATTACATTTAACACTCCAAAATCAAATTACACTCCAAATTATTAAAAATTTTCCACTCCACAAATCAGCACGAGAGTGATTTATACTCCAAATTACACTCCAAATTATTAAAAAACAATCGACGATGAAGCTTATAGATGAAAGAATCGAAGAAGAACATGTTTTATACTCCGATGAGGAAACCAACGACGACGACGACGCTCAATCAGACGACACTGAAGGCTACTCCAGCGAGGAAGCCAATGACGACGACGGTCAAGCAGACGATGCTATAGCGACGACGGCTATCGAACACTTCAACAGTTTTGCTACTACTCAAAAATCTACAAGGGGGTTGACGAGGTTACCAAAGCTACGTACCGATTATGCAAACTCTGGGGGTGTCAGACTGGTAGTGGAGTTTCATAATCTGGGTAGGTTCACTGACCAAAACAGATCAAAGTTTGCAAGTTTTTAAGGGGATGTTGTAAGGGAAATAGTTGGCTTGAGACATTTAAGTTGGAGGGAGGTCACAAAGGAGCTTAGAGATAAACTGTGGAAACAAATAACAGTTATTCTTAATTTTTATTTGTGCATTTTATATTTTGAGAAGTAATTTACCTTTATTGTATTATATTATGCAGAAATATTTTGAGATTGAGGCGTCTCACAGGCCTTCTGTGATGAATCGGCTCGGACACCTTCTTCAGGATTTCAGAAGAAAAATGTATGCCAAATACATTATGCCGAACATCTGTAAACCTCTGAAGCTGAAGGCGATACCCAAGGGACACAGGACGATGATCAGGCAAGAAGGCTGGGATCGCTTCGTTGAGTACACACAATCAGAGCAGTTTCAGGTATAAATCCTCTACTCTGCAAACGTAGATTGATTGACTATATATGGTTTATGTTTTTTGTTTAAATATAATGAAATGATTATAATGTGTGGTTGAAGAAAAAATCGGCTTCATCAAAGGGAGCTCGAGCAAAGAATGTTTTTTATCTTCAAATGGGACAAGGGGGTTATACCTACCTTCGAGAGAAACTGGTAATCTCCGCCAGCTGCTTTCTCTCTAGTTCAATGATTTGTTGGTTATGTGTCTAACGCATGACCGTCAGCTGCTTTCTCTTGAATATTTTACAAGGTCAAAAAGAAGGAAATTGAACCGGATGAGATCCCCGGTCGTGCATTAATGTGTATGAAAGGAAGGGAGGACAAAGATGGTGCATACAAGAATGCTGTTGTCGAAGGCGTGGCAACCAAATTAGTATGTTTTAGTATTAAACTTTTTAAATCATGTTAAAGTCAATTCATTGTCTTATATTTGGAATAACTTATGTTGATGGAATAGAAGCTCTTCCTACTCTCGTATCCGATGAAGAATAGGCCCAAGGGACATCCATGGACAACCGCCACCCACGTGGTTTAGCTAATTCAACAGCCTTCAGAGAAAAGCGACAAGTACCACTGGACAAGCAAATCACTTTTGGAATCACCTTCAAGGATCCTCTTACGGTGAAATGCCGGAATGATGCTAGGATATCCCGAGCGAGTCAGCTAAACAGAGACAGAAATCTCAGTACTATTCTGTCCAGGGTATGCTTTTTGAATTGAAGGCATACCGCACACTGCTTCAAATAGAAAGATATTGGTTTAATCTCAAAGCCTCGCCAGAAGACGTTCCACAAAAGCATTATTTCTCTTGTTCCTTGAGCAATTGAGGAAGCGAAGCGGGCTGCTTAAACGCTCAACTGTGGCACGATTAGTTCAAATTCTTTCAGAAGCGAATGCTATGGAATATTCCATTCTTGTAGCAGCCACCGCTTCGGATCCTGCTCCTCTGCAATTTCTGGCTCGTGCAATCAATAAAAAAGATTCGCGTTAGTAAGCTAGCTTTGTAAGCTAAGCAAGCCTGGTTCTCCGGGCACTACGGTAGGACATGGATCGACCATGACGAGAATGGACTTCTCTATACCCGGGGCCAGAGAAAGTTGGGTTGGGGTATAGAGCCGTAAGCGCGGTGGGGGAGGGGGTGACAAAGGACGTGCTCGTACAGTTCATATAAGGAAATTTAAAAGTCATTGATTGTTGGGAACTTTCACTCCTCTATATTCGAAATATGCCTTTCTAGGAGCATTACGATCTGCAGCTCAAATGGTCCCTTATGAAGTCTCTATTGGTCTTATTCTTATTGTGCGCCTTGTGAGCGCGTTTGGATCCGCGACCGGGGCCAGAGAAAGTTGGGTTGGGGTATAGAGCCGTAAGCGCGGTGGGGGAGAGGGTGACAAAGGACGTGCTCGTACGGTTCATATAAGGAAATTTAAAAGTCATTGATTATTGGGAACTTTCACTCCTCTATATTCGAAATATGCCTTTCTAGGAGCATTACGATCTGCAGCTCAAATGGTCCCTTATGAAGTCTTTATTGGTCTTATTCTTATTGTGCGCCTTGTGAGCGCGTTTGGATCCGCGAAGGATTACCTTGAGTTAGGCCGAACGTATACACCTTTTGTTATGAAGATGTGATCTTATCCACCGATGGGTCTTGTTCTAAGCCCAACCCTCTCGTCTTAGGGTAGGATATCCATAAACCTTCAATCACGGGAACCCTACGGCATCCTTAACTTAAGTCTGTATAACTTGTCTCAACATTTGATATGGATACATAAGCGTGTTACTAGCGTATTAGAATATTTATATATGTTTTTGTACATAAGTGTGTTACAAGTGTATTAGAATATTTGTTTTCTTGCAGGTTCAGCATGATGATCAGATCCCCTCCAAAGCCCTGGCACTTGAACCGTGCACAGATGCCGTCACCTTAGTGCTTGGCAAAGAGAAATGTGGGTTTTTAAAAGGGATTGGGTACGGATTGACAACAGGTAAATATTGGGGTGTGAGTCGGGTAAAAGGCTCGTTTAAGAAACGGATTTCCCAACTTGAGTATGAGGAGGTGCAGAGAGATGAAGTAGTGAACAGGCTGACGACTCTACTTGAATCCACGAATTCTCTGCTAGCAAGCCGTGAGAAGGAACAGTTAGCATTTGAGGCCAGGTTCAGACATCTCTAAGGATTGTTGCCGCAAATGTCGGCAAGTCAAGTAAGTGACGTATGCTACATATTAATTAATGCATTCGACATACATAATTGGCACTGTTTTTGTCACAACTCGTAGGCAAATCATGTTCCCAACCGGGTTGGTTCTAACCAAAGTACTAGTGCTGTGGCGCAAAATAAAATGCCAGCACCAGTAAGTATCTGACAGTTTCTTTGTTTATTACAACTTTTCATGTGATTTTTCATTTTCCATAACCTAATAAATTGATTTGTAGGCCAGTTCTGTGGGAAACATCTTAACCTTAGGTGAGGCTGTGCAACAAGAATCCGCTTCTCAGGTAAGCATTTGACAGTTTGATTGATTTGTTTTAATAATTAACTTTCCATGTGAGTGTGCTGATTTTGCATAAATTAATTGTAGGCCAAGTCTGCGGATAAAATAGTTGTCGAAACGGTACCCGCTCCCCATATCGCGACATCAGTAAGTATTTGACAATTTCAGTACTTTTTATAATTCGTTTCCAATGTGAGTGTGCTCATTTTCTATTACCGAATTGCAGGCCAAGTCTGTGGAAAAAGGTGTTGACCAAACGGTAGTCGATCCCCATAGCGCGACATCAGTAAGTATTTGGCAATTTCAGTTTTTATATTTTATAACCTAATAAGTCTAACAATTCCAATTCTTTTATATTACCAATGAAGCCTGTAGAGAACAATGTTGACCAAGCATCAACACAACTACACCACACTCCGGATAGTAACGGCTCGAAAAAACCATCAGTAAATATTTGGCAATTTCAGTTTTTCCTTTAATTGTTGATTGATTCATTGAATGGTTTTTAGGTAAAACGGAGAAGCCGCAAAAGAAAAGTTGATGTATCTACGGATGAAGCTTCCCCACCTGCTGACATAAAGGTATGTATTGCGCGAAACATTGTTAATTTCCCACCAACATGGGTATGTACTTATATATTGACTTCAACTAAGCCATCTTAATTTCACATGCTTGATTATAGGTGTATGAGTGTCGTTTGCGTGTGCATGACAAGCGTAACAAGGTGGCAAATGATAAAGTTCATTGGTCACCGGTTCCACAACAGTTGCATGGAAAATCAATCCCGGAGGGTTGCTATAAAGTTAGTATTGATGGAGCCATAAAGGAACAAGCAATTATTCCATGTGAGGCAGGTGAAATTACGACTGTTGGCGACGCAATTGGTACTTTTGTTGCTTGGCCAGAACACCTAATCTTATGTGACCAGGAGGTTTGTTCCCTTTTAACTTAACCAAACAAATATCTATGTTCATTTTCATTTAGTTTAAAAAATGAACACTTGTGTTCGTTTATGTTCGTTTGTTTATAATCTAAACTAACGTAATTGAACAAGGATAAACGAACTTCCAGCCGAAAGGTTCACGAACAGTTAAACGAACGTTCGGTTCATCTGCAGGCCTACTATTTTGTTCTATTCAATTACAAAATACGACATTAATTATACATATTCTTTTTTCATATCATGTTATTCCAGCTACCACCACTCCCATCCTCAAAAGAACCAGACAGAGATGGCAAGAAGGCAAAGGCAAAGTACACAACGATAGACCGGGTGACCAAACAGAAGACAAGGAGCAGTGCCAAGAAAACCGACGCCTTAGCTAGTATATAGGTAGTTGTTATTTTTGTATTTTGTAAGATATTTTGCATATACATTTGTTTAAGTGAATATTATTATTATTATTATAATTTGTTTCTAATTTTGTTTTGTCATGCTTGCTTATAGTTGTTTTATATTACTGTACAAAAATAAAAATAATTATATATTGCCTAATTACACACAATTTGGCCACATAGAACATATTAAATAGGTGTGGCCAAAAGTAAGACAATAGCCACACCTGAAATTACAAAAATTAGAGTCTATAAATGACCATTATCCACAACATAAACATTTTTGTGTGACGAAAAGTATGATAATAGCCACACTTTATATTACAAAAGCATTATGTGTGACAAACGGTAAGACAACGGCCACACCACAAACTACAAAAGATTGTTTGAGTGGCAACTTCATATTTTTAGCCACATTGACAACAACCTCCAGTGTCTATATGATATTATTAGCCACACAGTACCTCACTATGTGTGACGAAAAGTTTGACAATAGCCACACTTTAAATTACGAAAAGCATTATGTGTGACAAACGGTAAGACAATGGCCACACCACAAACTACAAAAGAGTTTTTGACTAGCAAGTTCACATTTTTAGCCACATTGACAATAACCTCCAGTGTCTATAAGATATGATTAGCCACACAGTACCTCACTATGTGTGACGAAAAGTTTGACAATAGCCACACTTTAAATTAGGAAAAGCATTATGTGTGACAAACGGTAAGACAATGGCCACACCACAAACTATAAAAGAGTGTTTGAGTGGCAACTTCACATTTTTAGCTACATTGACAACAACCTCCAGTGTCTATATGATATTATTAGCCACACAGTACCTCACTATGTGTGACAAAAAGTTTGACAATAGCCACACTTCAAATTACGAAAAGCATTATGTGTGACAAACGGTAAGACAATGGCCACACCACAAACTACAAAAGAGTTTTTGACTAGCAAGTTCACATTTTTAGCCACATTGACAATAACCTCCAGTGTCTATAAGATATGATTAGCCACACAGTACCTCACTATGTGTGACGAAAATTTTTACAATAGCCACACTTTAAATTAGGAAAAGCATTATGTGTGACAAACGGTAAGACATTGGCCACACTATAATCTACAAAAGAGTGTTTGAGTGGCAAGTAAACATATTTAGCCACTTTTATTGTAATATCCTGTGACTATATCATATAATTAGCCACTTTATTATTAAATTTAAGTGGCCATTTCTTTGCTATATTCACACGGCATAGGTCACAATGCAAGCTTAACACAACCCTATTGGCCACAATAATATAAAATTCATGTGGCCGAAACATGAATTCATGTTGCTATATACATGCAATGGTCACTCATAGTAAATTGTCATGTGGCTATTTTCTACCGTTTAGCCACACTTATTGGAGAGACTTCTTGATGGCCAACAACTAATGCATGTACCCTTTAGCCACACTTATTACCACATAAGGCCACTAAAAACTGTGTGTGGCCATATCATACACACGGTGTCGCGACCTTTGGTCACATATGACCCGAACCAAATGTGTGTGGCTAAAGGCCTACGGCCACACTTTTTTCGTATGGCTGAAGGTCAATTTTCACGTAGTGATAACTGTATAATTCAATCGGTTAGCATTATATAGTAATAATTCCAAATATAGAACAAAAAACTTTGACTAATATAACCTTGTAATTAACTAAAAGAAAAAATAAAAAGAAAAATTTTGATTGGTTGAAAGAACTTCACACACTTCTTGCAATAACTTGATTTCTCTCTTGAACTTAAACCTATATATATATATATATATATATATATATATATATATATATATATATATATATATTAAATCAATATGAACCATTTTTACATTAAAAATCGTTCGACTATTAGTAATAGCATTAATTAGATAAATTAGGTATGAACTTTCATATATATATATATATATATATATTGCATCTTTAAAAATCTTTCAAATTTATATGAAATTGATAACCTTAAATGCAATCGAGAATAATATTTCTTCTTTGATTAACTAACCAAAAATATTTATGTTATTACCTCCATATGTATACTTTCAGTTTCACAATAAATTTCACCACACGTATTTTCATCAATTAAATTATGAAATTTCACATTTTTCCCGTAAGGTTCATTTCTATTTTCATATTTATGAACATATATAATCTAATTTTACATTCGTTACTACTTACACATTCTAATTATTATTTATAAATATTTTATTTACACGTTTTTTAAGTTAATTATATAACAGGGTAACTGAAATCAAGCTTATGTCAGAAAGACTTGTATTCCAAAGTATAATGTTTATCTTGGTATGAACAAGGCGTTTATTTTTAGGAAAACTTCACTATGAATCTATGATTAAAAAAATTTTCATTTAAATTGAAAGGAATGCACTTTTCATTTATAGTTTGTTTTGCAATGACCATTAATAGAAGTTAAGGTTAGTCTCTAGCAAGAGTTGACATATACTTGAGAGACCATGTGTATGGTCAACCTTATGTTGCTTTATCAAGAGTGATGAGTAGAGATTGTATTAAAATGCTTATATAAGATAATGAATGTAAAGTTACAAATAAAACAACAAATAAGGTTTATAAGGAAGTATTTAGTAATTTATGAATTTTACATTTTCAACTATTGATTGAGTTTCTAAGCGTTGTACTTTGAATGTTATTTTGGTTTAACTGTATGTTTGACAATCATGTGTTTTCGTACAAGTATTATTTACAACTAAACATCATGTTGCCGGCCCAAAAAAACATATTACAAATTATGTTATCATTTTAGATTACGTGTGTTTGTTAGACGATTTCTATGTTTTCACCCGTGTCATATACGGGTCAATAACCTAGCTATATTATATATTATATTAAAAACCAAAATTTTGCCCACTCAGTTTCCACTATTCATAGTTAGAGTAATCTGAGCCACATATTTTTGCCACATACAAACACCACTTCACCCATTTGTAATTTTCCCATCTCTCGTCACTAATCTGAACAGTTCTCGTCTCTCCAACTTCAAACTTTGGTTTTGATCAATTCACTGGCTCATATCTCCTTTTGTTCTCTCTTTCGTCAGTGAAAAGGCGTATACTCCGTGCAACCTCCTGAATCCATTCGTCCACGGTAAACATGGCTCAACTACTTAATCCTTTAATGACGTTGTGTTTCGCGGAATCTGTAATGAACAGAGTGGAAGATTAGCAACCAATCAACAAGAAGAGATACGACAAAGGATTGTGTTTTTGAATGACTTAGATTGAAGATTTCGTTGCTGTTGCGAGTCTTTTTATCAATTCCACCGACGGCTCTCTCACTCACGTACCGTGTTAACATCTTAATTTTATTTATTATTTGATATTGTATTCCAGTTATTGTGATATTATAATTCATGATGCTGGGTCCAAATTTGTCCGATAATGAGTGTTTGGCATGTGTTTCAAGGGGAAAACAGTTTTAGTGTAGTATAGTTGAATCAATTCTGTTTATTTGATTGTTTATCAGTTAACAAGTTTTGCATTTGCTGCAACTAAACTAATAGTATTAGTTGCATGAATGGATTCCGAGCCCAAACTTTTGGGTTTTAATGTACAATTTAATCTCTAATAAATTGTTTCTTAGTTCTCTTAAATCGTCACTTATATCTTTCTTTGGAAAAACTATTTCGGAACCTACCAATGTGAAGAAAGATGCAAAATGGGCCAACAATTTTATGTTTTTGTTGGCGGCAAATGCAATTATAAATTACGTTGATGGACTTAATACATATTGTTTTTGACATTTTAGTTTTAATGATTTTTGTCTACGGATATAGTGACCTCAAGAAAATATGCTTATGTATTGCTTAGTTTTTAAAATCTGTGCATCGCATACCTTTTCAAGGTGGATTTGAGTACAGATTAAGAAAAATGGCAGCGCATCACAAAGTTGCAGTTGAGTTGTGTGAGGCGATTAAGGTATCCATATCAGCAAACATTCTTATTGTTATTAATTGTTTTGTGAACTCTTTAAACTATTTCATTTTATGAATTGCTGTTGAAGTTTGACAACACAAAACCATTGCTTTTTTTTTTATCATAAAGCAGAGTTTTCATTTTATTCATTTTATGATACACTAACGCAAAAGCAGTCCTCTTCAACAAGGCCATGTCAGCAATGCTGAACATCACCTGCAAAGACTTGATGGTGGCTACTGGCTATGTTATATGCCCATTGAATGTCACCATGAAACACGACGGCACAGTTGCAGAGGCAACAACACTATCCACGGACACCCCAGATTTTAAAGCAACAGCCATGAAAAAAAATTAGAAAAAACCCCACCATTTACCAGGCACAAACTCAACATCCAGTTTGGTGTAAATAAGTAAATTAACAATATAACATTAGCTACATCTAAAACAAGTTTCAAATTTTCAACAGACCGAAACACTAGGCAAGAAAATATAAGCAATCGAAGAGGTCATCTGGGTACCAGCGAACACAAATAAAATGTCATCAACAGGAACTAGCAGGTGAAACATATTTTTGGTATAATCAGATACTGCATCTAGGCATGACCTTATCATGTTTATTATGGCATTACCTCAATGGACCCAAATACACAGTTTTAATTGAGTTTGGCACATACAACATATAGCCAACTATGATAAAGCATGACTAGGAGGTCAACAACCAACACCAACCACTCGCCGCAACGCGCGGGTAAAGAAACTTGTATACATTATAATTAAACATATATGGTTACATTAACATTACTACATTCAATACTACATATGTGCAATATATATAAAAATATGCAGTAAAATACATTGCTTATGTACTACATATATGTAATATTAGACTAATCATGTAAGACCTCTAAATTGATATCAATTCCCGATACTACATACGCAAATCATTCCTAACTTTCACTAGTAATCAATATAAAAATTATCGTCAATCAACACTATGTTGATCTTCGTTCAAACAAAAAAAACAGGGTATCATACTATATGAATGTAATAGACCTAATCAACACTGATTATGCGTTAATTGAATGATTGTGAACCTTGATCTGAAAATGTTCTTCAATTTTCTGCTTAATTTCTTGATTGATTAGATGATCGATTATCCAATTTACATAAACCCAAGGTTATCAACAACAGAGTGACAGGGAGGGTTTGATTATGCACGAAGGTTGAGTAGGTAGATGGAAACGATGGGTTAAATCTGTTTAATTCCAATTTTGCCCTCTCCCCTTTAAAAATATCTACAACGTTTATCTCTTTACTTTCCCTTTATTTTTAGACTTTTAGTGAAATTTAATTGAGTTCTCTAGTTCTCTCATTTAGAGGAGTTCTCTCTAGATCTCACCTATATATATAGGGGAGGGTTATCCTAAAAATAAGTAGTTTCATATGAAGACTAGGAATAAACCATAGTCATTGGATCATGTTAATCAATGGTTGAGATTTAAAATTACCAATAACCGACATAGTTACCTAGAATTACTCTTTCATCATTTTAACCGACATAGTTTCCTAGAATTGTTCTTTCACCATCATTTGTAATGCCAAATGTAAAAAATTTGTTGGTTTTTACCATTCCTAGGAAACTTCTTATTCTTCTCACAAAAATATTGTTTTTTACATTAACCCTACCATATATATATATATATATATATGGCTACAACACCATTACACCCCTAAAACAAAAACCCGTATTTTGCTGACTGGGCGTCACATGGCGCAATTCGCCCCATTTTGTAGCCCCTCCACTACACCTAGCTTTATGGGGCCAGGGAAGGGAAAACGATGGAGAACCTGTGTGTTAGGGGTAATAATGTCTTACGTCATGCTGTGTTTTCTCGCAAAGTGCATCCGTTCTTCCTTTACATGGGCATCCAGGTGTATTTAGATTTACAAAGGACCAATAGAACCTTGCATATTTAAGGGACTCAAAATCAACTAGGTGTATGTGTGTACCCACCATTATTGGTTAGGGGACCGCGTAGACATGTGCATAAATCACATAGAAGAAGAAGATAGCTTTCAAAAGCATTCGCTACTAATTCTATTCAATGACTGTTGGTAGTCAAAGAGCAATTGGCAATTGAATAATCTCAAGATCAAGATAATGATATGCAAATGTGAATTCTTGAATACCAACGCTGAATATGCAAATACAATTGTATTGACATTGTTCCTTATTTATAACATCTAAAGGGTACGTGTAGTGGAGGGCTACAAATTAGGGTGAATTGTGACATGTGACTTCCAGTCAGCAAGGGGTGAAAATTTGTTATTGGGGTGTAATGGTGTGGGCTAAAAACTGACCAACAGTATCTTTTTTTTATTATTTTCTTTTAATAATTAAACTAAACATATTAAAACCAAGTAAATTAAATAATTAAATAAAAATGTTTAAAATTAAAAAGAAATACAAAAAAACAAAACTAAAAAAAATACATAACTAAAAATAAAAAAAAATGCATAAGTAAAAAAAACGAATATCCATAATCTTCGCGCATTTTTTCAATTCGTCGCGTTGCAATAATGCGGCCTCTTCGTATAACCCTGCCTCTTTGAGGGATTTGTATTCTTTACTTATTTCCCACAATTTCAACATAGCGGAAATCTTTTCTTGTTGCTTGTTGGTTTCTCTCATGGTATAGGTGAGTTCCACGGCAATCTTTTCGTGTTGTTTGATGATTTCTCTCATGGTAGCGGTGAGTTCCACGGCATAGGTTTCGAAATGAGGGAATGGGTGGTTCGGTTGGTTTGGGTTGTTTCTAGGATTCATTTTGCTAGATTGTTTGAAGCATAGTCACATGGATCGCGGTACGGTCTGGTACACGGTACGGGAACTGGTACGCGGTTCGTGCATTTCAAAAATTAGGTACGAGGGGGTTAGGTTCATTCGGAACGCCATTTCGGTACGCGGTACATTGTACTATATAATCTGGTACATCATATATATGTAAAACAATTTATATAGATTTTTTCAAATAATTATTATAAGTTTCTAACATAAGTTAACATATAATTTAACTTTAAAGAAGCTTTATTCATAGTTTAACCGGTAATAGCGTATGTTTTCAAAGTTAGTGGTAAACTTTAATTAAAACTCTAACTATAAGGGTTAAAAAGTGTAATTTGAAAATATAAATATATGAAGAAATGTGACCTAATTTTAAACCTAATCCCCTTTCTTCACATCTGCCGCCTCTCATCTATCTGCACACCCTCCTCTATCGACAAAATTATGGCAGTTTGTCAAAGATTTTTGTCGATTTACATAACGCGTAACCTGTTGGGTCTCTGTTTACATTCAATTGATAAATATGCAGAGATTATTGCAATTAATTTGTTCAAAAAATGTGTGAAATTGGATGTTGGGATTCTGGTACGTGTTTTTGCACGATCCGAAACACTGAATTCGTGAATCGGGAACGCGAATTTGACGCCCATAGTACAATTTCTTCAACAATTGGGTACGATCAATTTTGCCGATCCGGATCGTGTACCATGAGCGATCGGTTCGATCTTGTACCGCGATCCGGTACAGGCAATCTGGATCGCGGATCGTGGCTAACCTAGCGTTTCCTGTGACTATGGTTTGAAGAATAATTATATATGAAATTGAGAAGAATGTGTATTTTTATATATATATTGTTTTAAACATTTTTTTTTATTTTTTTTACCATGGCCAACATTCATATTATTAAAATAATAATATTCTTTTCCTCCTTCTGGTGAAAAAACTCACCCGCCCCCGCCCCATTTCGCCCCAATATCGCCCGGGGGCGGTGTTCCCCCCAAAATCGTCCCAGTCGCCCCACGATTCTCGCCCACTAAATCCTAAACGGGTGCTTATATTACATATGTTGACCATACTAATTACAATAAGACCCATAAACTTAATATAAATTGTTTAGTTTATACACTAATAATGACTTGGTGTATATGTACAACTAGCTTGTTCACAAACCATATACTAATCAAAATTTACATTTGACTCCTTCACTTATTTCAGCATGTAACACCTTTGTGGCCAAATATCGATTTATTGTCATAAAATTTGGAAGATTTCCAGAAAAAGTCATTCAAATTGGTTATAGATGTAACATTCGTCATTTTCGATCTTTTTGTATTTGTATTTGTATCAAAACTGTTGGTGCATGTTTTGTGACCGTCGCTATGCAATTCTGTTCAGCGTTGTGGAAGTACGAAGTTAGAGCAACTTCGCCATAGGCGAAGTTGTAACAACTTCGCCTACAGGCCCAAGCCCGCGAAGTTTATATATATATATGTGTGTCGTGTTTAGGGTTAGATATCCAGAAAAAGTTAGAGTTTTGTGTTCAGTTTATTTGTCTAGAGAGAAACCGAGAGAGAGAGTCGTGTGGGACGACCCGAGGTAGAGCTCACCTCGGGTCGGCCGTCATTTGTTTTCATGTTTGGTATGTAAGTGTTTCGGTTATTATATAAAAGATCTGCAGATGTGTTTATCCCATTCGTGTGTTTGTTCGTGTATGTGTTTGTATGTAATCGTGTTCTTCGTCTTCTACACCATAAACGAGTCTAGGAGGATTCCGCACTCCTAGACATCGTGCGGATCTCGTATCGATCGGCGACGTCCCGGGGGGACCTACAAGTGGTATCAGAGCCTTAGGCTCTTATGCTATGGTTCGAGATCTGCGTTTTGGTGTTTCTGGCACGTTTCTGATGCGTTTCTGGCCGATCAGCGCCGCAGGCGAAGTTATGGGGTTCAGGCGAAGTTGTCGCTTAAATTTTAGGGTTTAGGCGAAGATATAAGGTAAGCGAAGTTATTCACAACTTCGCCTACCTCACAAGTTCGCTTATCACAGGCGAAGTTATCTGCCAGGTGAAGTTATGGACAAGCGAAGTTATCTGTCAGGCGAAGTTATGATCAGGCGAAGTTAAGGAGGGGCAAAGTTGACTTTTAGGCGAAGTTAACTTCAGGCGAAGATAAAAAAAAAAAAAAAGTGTTTGGAGTTTTCGTCTGTATGGCCAGGTGTACACGATTATTGTGAGACCGAAGACGTTGTTCCGTCAACGAGTGAAACTTGTTATCTCTTGGTCTTACGTGTGAACAAATACGTGTCAACTCTGGATTTGGAGTTGAGGTTGTGAATGGGATATTGATTGAAACTGGATATTGACACATATTTGGGTGTTTGTGGGCAATGAAATAGTTGTTGTTCGAGGTTGACCAACTGAAGAAAGTCAAATTGAACTGAAGGTTTTCGTCATTACTGGATTGCGGTCAGAGCATATTATTTATGTTATTTTCAAGGCGTTCGAGAATTGGATCCTGAAACGTGATGCTTATTTATTAAAGTGAAAATTCTGGAACAAGTTGGATTTAATCGGGAATTAAAGTGTTTATGTTCTTGATCGTTATCCCTGGTGATTGAAGATGCTTCGGATTAATTAATGGTCATGTGTGTTAGATTCTGTCAAGGTGGTTTTGTGATGAAATTGATCACTTGATGTTGAGTAGTTGAAGATTAAACCTTATCGTATGCCGACGTGTTGGTGAAGTTAGAAGAACTTCACGTGTTGGTGAAGTCAGAAGGACTCACGTGATTGGTTGAGATGATTAATTAGGCACGGGGATGCATGCATTTTAAAGACCTCAATCTATATAGTCGGAGAAGCTTACACTGAAGGGGAGATCTGATATGGAAGACGCTGGGTGATTGGTAGATTTGTAAAGCTACACGACAATTTCAGACACGGCTGGTTGAAGAGCAAACAGAAGATCATCAGTTAAGAGGGAGTTCTGTTGGTGCATATTTTGTAACAGATGATCTTTTGTGTTTGTTAGAATTGAGAGCAACGGTCAAAGGGGAGTCTGTTGGTGCATGTTATGTGACCGTCGCTATACAATTCTGTTCAGCATTGTGGAAGTACGAAGTTAGAGCAACTTCGCCATAGGCGAAGTTGTAACAACTTCGCCATAGGCACCCCTTGTTTGTAAACTAAATCTTTCACTAATATAAAATGTTGGATTTTTATGTTTCATAATCATCTCTTACCTTTTGGATTTGTTACTGGATTGTATTATTTAAACCTTTTTAAAAAAAAACACATGCAAGTATTGATATAAAACAAGGAAAACAAGTTTGACTCCTTCCCTATATAAACAACCCCATCCTCTTCATTATTCTTTGCTCATTCATCTTCTTTCTCTCCCAAATAAAGTTCATATTTCTAACCTCTAAGGTTCTTAATAATCAAGTAATAACCTTATTTAATTCTTGTTTGTTACTTATTAATTCATATCTTGTGGCACAACATATATATAATATGCACCCCTTGTTTCCTTCGGCTTTCATCTTCTTCGGGAGGTGATATGCTACAAGGCAAGGCTACATGGAGAACTCTTTGTATTTCTTGTCTATACTATTTTCCTTTAATGCTTTCCTAGTCTTGTTCATATTGTAAGTAGTTTAGCTTTTAATTCATGTTTAAAGAGTTTCATGGTATTGGTTATGAAATCACTAGTCTCGGTTTTATCCCGAGATTAGACCCGAATCAAGACCGAACCAAGACCAAACTCTTGTTTACTAGTCTTGTTTATACTATTTCCCTTTAATGCTTTTGTTTATATTGTAAGTAGTTTAGTTTTAATTCATGTTTAAAGAGTTCCATGGTGTTGGGTATGAAGTCACTAGTCTCGGTTTCATCCTGAGATTAGACCCGAATCAAGACCGAACCAAGACCGAACTCTTGTTTACTAGCTTTTGTTTTAAATAGTTTTGTTTACTAGTTTTGTTTAAAGTAGTTAAATAAACATGTTTATGAAAGATTTGAACCTTGTAACTTCTAAAACCATTTTGATAGTTGTATGGTATTTGGGTATGTGGCAACCACCCTCGGTATCATTCCGAGTCAAGGACCGAACCAAAACCGAACTAAACCGAGTTCACTTGCCTAAGACACACAAGTGTGTTTTTGGCCATCGAAACTCATCTTTTCTTCAAGAATGTATTTTAAACTAATTTTAAGTATTTTATCAACTTACTTGGTGTGTCGGTATCAAACTTGATCTTGTAACAAGCTTGGACCGGTGATACCAAATACACACTTAACGGACGTTAAGGTTCTTCATAATTGAACTATATAATTGGTTAAGTCTTTGGATTTTATTGAGTTATCTCAAAACATTTTGGAAAGTTAACTTGAGTTTAGTTAATTATCTAGACCCAAGTTAACAAATCCGAACACTCAATTAAAACCTTGTTTTGGTGTTCATATACCCAAAGGGTATTGCATTAGTGCATTATAACCCACATAAGTTACTTAATATAGGTTGAGTAATAATTATGAATGAAATACCAAGACACGGTTTTGAGTAAACTTACTTTTTAGAACATGTCTTTAATTTCCCAAATATTTACATTTTTAAACCATAAACTTCATTTATTTACTTTACTTGTCATATTTTTTTTAAGCCCTTCCAAGACTACCTACTAACTTAAGACCCGTTTAATCTAGGTCTTGCTTGTTAAACCCGATCTCCGATTATTCACGAATCAATCTTTCAATTTACTTAGTTAACGTGAGTACATTTCATCCCCCGTTTTCACTTTTATCTTTTGGGGGTAACATGCATACTTATTCAAACAAAAATGATTTATATTATACTCATTTCTAAAACCACAAACTTTAGGGTATATGATGCTAGAATACTTGCTCTATTGTGTGTTATATGTCTCATATGCTTTACGTGCGCGAGTGTTTATTTTTATGTTGTTGTTGAGCCTCATTAAGTATGATCATATGCTCCCCTAACTACTTAGCCTTGTGCTAGTAGAATAGGGCCTCATTATCCAAGTATGTCGGTATTCTTACCGATTAGAAAGGATCCTCATTTACATATGTTTTATATACCATGATTGATGCTTTTATTTATAGTCTCATATACGTTTGTGGATTTCACTCATATTATATATACTCAAAACTATGAAATTGCTCACCAACATACGTGTTGACAAATGTTATTTTATGCATGTTACAGGTTTGATTATTACTTGAGTTGGAGTTTGAAGACGTCATTCTATTTTGATACCGCTAGGTTATTAGAAGAATGAACAATATCTATTTCTTATGTTTTGATGTATGAACAATATGTGTTACTTTGGTGATTGAATGAAATTAATGAGTTGATTAAATATTGTCACTTTAATAGTTTCTTGTGTATTTGTCCAATCACGTTGCACCCCGGCATGTTCCGCCGCCCTTGGTCGGGGTGTGACAATAGAAGTACACTATTCTTCAAATCATACAATAAAGCATAAAGTTTACAAATGTTTATAAGTTTAAATGCCCAACCAATAGCTTTGTTGTTGTTGTTGTTGTTGGTATTGATGTTGTTGTTATCGTTGTTATTGTGGTGGTGGTGGTGGTTGTTGTTGTTGTTGTGGTGGTGATGGTGGTGGTGGTTGTTGTTGTTGTTGTGGTGGTGGTGGTGGTTGTTGTTGTTGTCGTCGTTGCTGTTGTCGTTGCTGCTGCTGTTGCTGTTGGCGTTGTTGCTGTTGTTGCTGTAGTTGTCGTTGTAAGTTCAAAAACAGGTTATACACGGTCATCATACGAGCATACAGGAGATTTTGAACCCTACGTACTAAATTCTGTCTTGTTAGGTATGCAATATTTATCCATGCATTTGTAATTGTGGCTACTAAATGTTGTCCTGCTAGGAATGAAATAATAGTTCCGAGCTCCAACCTTGCGTGAACCAAGTAAAGTGCCAATACTATAAGGGCTAAAGCCAAAGAGATCCCGGTAACGATAAGTAGACCCCAAAATCTAACAATGATGGGAGTTTCGGACATTGTGGGCAATGATAAAGACAAGTCTGTCCCGAACCACTTCTTCTCCAGGTTCATTAGAGTCCCATCTTCTCTTATTTTCGCAATCTCCCTCGACATATCTATTACCAAAGGTGAACCTTTTGCAAATATCTGAACGATGTACGTACGTACAAGAGATGATAAGTGAATGAGATATTCTTATAAAACAACATGTACAAAAGTGCATGTGATAAAGGGTACTTACAAAGCCAAAACCAGAAGTAATAGGTTTAGATAACACCATGTAATAGTCATGTGGGTACCTCCTAAGAAACATCTTGATATAAGGAACTTCATCAACAATGGCATCTGCACCACCATGCTTTCCACCTCTTGATAATGCATCAGCATAATCCTTGTATGAATGATATGGGTTTTGCATATTGTCTATAAGTTTTAAATCCTTGAAAAGAGAACCACTATGGAATCCGATAATTCCTTTCTTTGTTGCTAGTTCAACTTGTTTAACAGGCGAAAATGAAGCCTGTGTTGCCGAATAACTTTGCTTGAACAAGAGAAACACCATTACAAACCAAACAACTATAACGAGTGTTGAGAGTTTCCTTAACAACTTCTCTCCTACAAAACCAACCAAAAAAACGAATAATGAGATCTTGATTTTATCTTATTTTGTAAGTAAAAAAGATCTCAGATGTGATGACTACTCTGAGTGAAAAAGATGCTCAGTAAGACGAGAACCGCTATCGTCCCAACTTGCTGTGGTGGTGCGGGTTCTGGATTCAAAGCTAAAATAGCCCATACAGGTAAGATGGCTAGGATGCCGAAAACAACATAAGTTAGCCATAAATCCACATCGAATCGCTTCAAGAATCCCCAAAAGTCTTTTTCTTTTATTCTTATAAGTGTTCCTATGCCAACATCAGTGTAAGTTGCTGTGAAGTCCACATAATGCGATCTACTAGCCATGATTGTTGAATCTCCAAGAACACCATCGAGTTCCTGTTAACCACAAAAACAAAATGTGAAAATGACCAATTTGTCTATTTGACCGGTCAAAGTAATTATTTTGTCCATCGAAATCTACCCCCCCCCCCCCCCCAAATTAATGACCATTTCATATCCAGTAGACCCACCTAGATAATAATCATTAACCAACTATATTGTCAACCAACCAGGTCACGTCACATGTCAATAACTAGTCGAGTCGCCATGTTTTTTTTGTAAAAAACCAGTTGAGCTGCCTGGATTATAAAATCGGTAGCAACTCCATGCGGTGACTTTTTTTTAAATAAAAAATGAAATCCCGCCAGATCATCGGGGGCATCCCTTACAGTTGGACTGAAACATGGCAGGCTGCCGAGAATATTGCCGGCAAAAATCTAAGCGGTTCGACTGGTTTTTTGAAAAAAAATTGGCAACTCGAGTAGAAATGTGGCATGACCTGGTTGGTTGAAAATCTAGTTAGATAATGATTAGTTATTAGTTGATTATTATCTAGGCAGGTCTACTAAATTTGAGGTGAACATTTTAGGAGACCATATTTTAATGGAAAAAATGGTAACTTTGACCGGTCAAATGAACATTATGGTCATTTTCGATTTTCCCAAACAAAAATGCTCCTTCAACGTGAAGTTGAACATATGGTCCTTTCCTTACCTGATTATAAACTTTATTTATTAGATCGTCGTAGCTTCCACTTGCAAATGGGACAAATTCGTAAGACACTTCATATGGTAATGCTTGAATACAAGTGTTGAAAACATCAACAGAGAACCCGGTAGCAGTTGTCTTATTTTTCTTTGCATCATAATATGCATCTACAAAGTACTTGAAACTTAGACCTATTCGGACGCCAATCCTTAACGTTTTCCCAACACCCATTCGTGAAATCCAACCTCTTGGAATTGTAGTAGACCCTCCAGGCCAAACAACCTCTTCAATGCTACTAGAACGTAGCACAATATCACCGAGTGGTAATGGAGCTCGTCTAATTCCATTTGATACCGTCCAATATCCCACTTTCCTTTCTCCATGGTCGATTGCGTTTATAATCTCGAATCCATTCGAAACCAGTTTATTTCCACTAAGTCGAAACTCACCACTAGCACCCTTGAATTCGACTTTCAAGATCTCATTTAAAAGCATAGAATCTGCGGGATTTCAACATTCTCTGCAGCCTCCGCAAGGGCCCACGCTGTGTCGTACGCCCATATAGCAAACATAGGTAGCTCTCTCGAGAACTCATTGTGCCATCTTTTTGTCAAGTCATGCAACTTACTCGACAATGGAACATAAGGCCGAAAAACAAGTGCCCCTTGTATCAGAGAGAATATATTAGCTAAGTTTTATTCGGGGCCGGCCCAAGCGGGAGTTGACCCAAGCAATTGCTTTGGGCCACCACCTAAATAAGGCCTCCAAATATATTTTTCTTTTTAATTATAATTTATTTTGCACTAGGTTATGTACCCTTGTTTTACACGAGTTTGACAACTTAAATTTTAAAAGTGATAACTTTTGATAAATAAAGTTGAATAATACATTAAGTAGAAAGTTAAATTATAATACTATTCACAAACTTTAATATAAATCATAAATCTTTAAATACTTCTTTCGATACAAAATTAGATAATACACTAAAAATATGGTAGCAACTAAGTAAAATAGTATTATGAGAACATAAACGGTAGAATCGATACGAACCAACCATCAGTAGAAGAAAATGCTCGTTTAGTTGAAGAATGTACAGTAAAGGAGAATCGATAAGGTTTTGATCGACAAAATTTGGATAGAAAGAAAGATATTACGGTTACATGTGAAAAGAAGGCGGGTTGGATTCAATTAAAGATCCACGTGTTTTTAACAATGAACCCCTTAAATAATGACAATGTTCAGTTTATAAAAATGTTTTATAAATAAACCTAACATGTTCAAAAATATAAATTACGTTTTGTAAAAACAATTAGAGAAATCATTAAAGAAAAAAATATATAGAAAGAACTTTAAAAAGTATGTATAATTAATAGGAGAAAGAGGCGGGAAGAAAAATAAAAATGTATAAGAGAATGACATCTGGAATGAGAAAACTTTTATCTACTCTATTATATAGTATAGATTATGCTTGAGCCATCATAAATTCACACTAATTAGGGGGTGTTTGGCTGAGTTTAAAAATTGCTTATTTGATTTTTGAAAAGCAAAAAATGTTTGTTAAACATGCATTTTAAAGCTTCAAAAGCTTCAAATTAAAGCTTTTCAAATTTGCTTTTGATTTTCAAAAAGCAAATAAGCAAATTAGAAGATCAGTCAAACACCCATTTAATTGTTTCTGTGACTCTACAAGATGGACCAGATGTATTGCCCACCATAGTTGAATGTGAAACATTACATAATTTACATTTATTAACATTCTTTGATCCATTTGCTAATCTATATCTAACTAACATTCCCTAGTTACTTTATAACTGATTAACAACAAAATAATTAAATCAGGTATTTTGTTTTTTTATTTTACCGGGCATTAGCTTGGTATCTCGGAATTCTCTCCCAACAAAAGAATGTAGCATTCTGTTATTAGAATTATATCTCTAATAATTTGAGGGCGTTAGTCACCCCTCGTGTTTATTGTTATATAATTACAGTATTTAAAAGATATGATTTGATAAGGTGGGGATGAATCTTGCGAGAAGTGATATTATAACGAGAAGTGAAGGTGTAACTCCATTAATCCTTATTTCATTTTCTTTTTGTATGATGTTACATACATGTATGTAGGTTGGTTATATTTATGTCTTAGCTACACACATTCAAACCTACCTACACACATATACATGCGTACCTACACACATTCAAACCTACCTACACACATACAAACGTACCGAGCCACATTCAAACCTACACACCTACACACATACAAACATACATACACATATACAAAAATACGTACCTACACACGTACATACGCACCTACACAATAAAAAAGGGAGTGAAATTAGGAATTAATGGAGTTACACCTTCACTTCTCGCACTTCTCTCTGTAAAAAAATTTCTGAAATAATCCAATACCTTGATAAGGTTTTCTTTATAATATTTATTTATTTAAATTGTATTTTTATAAATAGTTCATCAATAATATATAATATGTTACGCGGTTTTCATTATTCTATACCTTGTAGTGACTCAATAACTTGGAATTCTGTTGAATGCATTGTCTCCATGGTTTTATGTGTTAAGATCCATGCATACTCTTTACTCATCATTCCTTGCATCTTTGCATTTAGGAAAATGCTGGATGCTAACAAAGGTGACGTGTGTACAATAATTACGGTTGTTTGGATACTCATAAGCTTACGCAATTCTTCGGTGACTTGATCATTTGTCGCAGATGCCGAATCGCACTTCTGTAAGCAATTCGTATGTTTTTGTGTTGAAACGATACGAACAGATGCTCTAAGATCTGTGTCTGTGGCCCATGATCAGTGTCCTCATAAACAAAGATAACGTCCCTCCATTTATATAGTTCCACAAGGGCAGCGATGCCTTGTGACATAGCGAATTCGTCTTCTTTGATATGAAAAATGTAAGGATGTTGCGATGAGGATTTAGCAGCAAAAGTAAATATAGGCACCTTGGTGTTATCAGGAATTGACGTCAATAGTTTTGAGCCAACGTACGTTTCTGGACCTATGATTGCGCTCACCTTTACCGTATTCACAAGATCAAGAACTGCAAAAACAGGTAAACAAAACGTAGTTAAATAAAATAATTATAAAAGGGTGATGGTACATGCATGAAATAGTAACATTAGTTATATCATATCTATTTACTAACTTTGAGAAACCTTATAAGTTATGAAAACCGAAGAAAAATCTAACAGGTTTCAAGTGTAACTTAACTTAAAAAATTACCTCAAAATTTTACCAAACCGTAGAAATCGATTATGGGATCGGAACCAAAGTGAAATTGGCCTATTTCATATGAACCCAACTTAATATTTTGACTTGTCTGAGATGACTGTTTGGCTCATTTTCCATGTTCTAAACATGCTTGTTCTACTTTAAAAACTATTCTTTTAGAACTTGCGTATATAAGTGAGTCTATATTGAAATATAACTTGCTACATATAGTAATGATACCAGATTTTACCGTGTGACATGGCTTGTAGTGGATCTCCTTTAGAATCCCTCGCGTGGACAACTATCTTGCTTCTGTAACTATCATTACCAGCATAGAAGTCTGAAAGAGCCATCGTAACGCAACTATAAATGGATCTCCCGACCCATGCTTCCATGTCAAGAACAATCCCAACATCTACTAAATGTGCATGTAAACCATGACTTAAAGTGCAGAGATATAGCAAAATCCAAAAACTGGTTTTGTTGGGAGACATGGGTGTTTGTTTCAACTTCTGATAGAGGAGGTACATATATACCCAAAAAAAAAGATAATTAATTAAGCTACTAGGTATTTTAAATAAGCTACTTGTCAGTTTAAATTATAGGATTGGCTAGCTAGAACTTATTTTGTAAAAGTCAAGTGATTTTGATTGGTTAACTAAAAAATTTAAGAGGTCAATTTAGACCTAATCCAACTTATAATCTGAATCATGAATTATCTTAACTCATATAAATAAGTTTTAATGTGGTTGATCCATAACCTTATTGTCCCCTTCAAATATTCGATAGATATGATAAAAGTCAAAGCTTCCAAAGTCAAAGCAAAGAAAGTTAAAATCTCTTTATAACACCTACTTTCATTCTTTCACTTATATCCCGTTATTCAAATCATAGCTTGATTTGGATAAAAATTAATTATATGAGTTTATTTGGGTCATCGTAAATAAACCAGTTAACGGGTTAAACGGGTAACTATTATAAAACTTGTTAACTTAAAAGGACCCAAATGGGTTCATGTGACCACGGTTTGTCTATCACATGCTTATTGTTGCTGGCACCATCGACGCCGCCACTACACCACCAATACCAACACCGTTGTTGCCAATCCACCGCCGCCGCTTTACCATTACCATCCACCAGCTCCACCTCACACACCAACCCATAGTTATCCCCACCATCGCCGTTGCCACTGACACCACTAGCCACCATAAGAAAATATAACATGTGAACGTATATGGGTATTTTTTATACAAACCTCTGGCCAAAGTTTAATCGGGTTTGTTTAGATTTTTGGACAAATTGAGCCCAGGATGTTTGGTTATTAACTGAAGCCGACCTATAACGGGCCATTAACCAAAACTATAATCGATTAACCACAAACAAGAATCAGATTCGGTTATGGTTAAGCCTAACACTTAATCGAGGCTATCGGTTATGGCTTATGGTTATGGTTAATAGTGTTAACCGAACCGCAATTTGCTCACCCCCCATATTCATCCGTCACCTCTACGTCACATCACCACTCCATTTTCCACCCGATCTTTCAAACCATGTTCTATCCCTCACTCACCATTCAACAACTTCTTCTAATTTGTTAATACAAATAATATTTAAAACTTTTCATTGATAAAAAAACATGATTATAAAACAAAAATAAAAACTTTCCATCATCTTGGAGCTACTATTTTATATTATATACACTCAGTTTTGGGTAGGATTTCTACTGTAATGTTGAAAAAAATTAAACGGAGCTGTATTTTTAACTTTCTTAAAACCTAACGAGGAAACGTTATTAAAGAAAAATGTTTCTATTCTTGCTAAATATGATTGTATGTTTAGTGTTATATAGGCTGCCCTTGCAGACGGGTTGTTGTTGCTGACCGGGCTACTGTTATGACTTGTGACTATAACAAGCAGTCAAGCAATCATCACCTCTCTGATAAAAGTGGTTTGTATACAATCTCTTCAAGAGTTCTAGAATATTAGTGATCATGATTTACAACCGTTTCTTCAAGCGTTAAAATTGCATACTATTGAATATAATTTCATTTGTTTTCCATATGTTTGGTTATATAAACTGTAAAGATGTTGTCAAGTGTAGTTCAAGTATTGTGGAATATCATACTAGAAGATGGATGCATCCATGGTCAACACTGAAACAAATTATTAAAAGTTTGTAATCACCACGTTTCTCCTTGATAAGGAGATGAAATGGTTGATTGATGGTAGACACAACACAACAGGCTGGCCATTTTCCATAATATTGGTGACTGATTATGTAATAGGCTGATTGGTCCATATATAGACAACCAAAAATCACAACACTATTTATGTCAAGACAAAAATGTAAACCATCCTCAAAATGGCAAATGAAAGCAAGGGAACCAAAAACAAATAATGCAACAGCGGCTTATTAATCGAATGTTCCTGTGGTCCAGGAGTTGAAAAATCACAATTCCATTTGACTTTTAAAAGACAAACTCACCATTTCCTGATCAAGGTTTGAGTGCAAGTGCCAAACCAAACTTGGGTGTTTTGTCCAAAGCATTGGTCTCCAACTCGCTAGACACTGTCACGAGCGATTTGGGAATAATCTCATGCTGCAGCACTGCACCCAGCTTTCCATGGTTGTTAAGCTTAGCTTTGACCACGGTCAAACCATCAACAGCATACGACCCGCCAACTGTGAAGGTGTTCTCGTTTAGTGAGAATCTTCTAGTAATCTCACCTACAGCAGCGGTTCTCTTTGATTCATCCAGATGATGTATATATGATGCCTTTATTGTGTCCCCTTTATCGCCCCTGATATTAAAAATCAAAATAATATCGATTAACGGTTTAATGTGAACATTAGTGATAATCTGATATTATGATGGAGTGAAACTGCTTACAAGATTATGGAAGCACTCGAGTCAGGTTTGTTAACACTTATGCCAGCTATGTATTTGGTTAATCTTCCAGAAGATGGTTCATAACCGGCTTCTGCACCAATTACAAATGTGGGAGTACCGATTGTAGCTGAGAAGTCAAAGGCTGGGGTTTGGGTCAAAGTAACTGCTGATGTCAAACTAGCATGGCTATGAAAGTACTGAATATCAAGCTGCAGAAGTACACCAAAGTTAGAGTTATTGTCGAACTCTCATACTAAATTAGGGGGTTTAAGGATATGTACTGTACCTTTCCTGAATTGAAATCAGGCAGTTTAAATGATGCAATAGTCTTTGTTGAGGGGACAAGCTCTGTGAAAGTCAATGTTGTAGCAATCTGCAAAACGAGGGTGATATTATGAAGAAAAGGTTATATATGTGTGTTTTGTGTAAATTAAGGTGGTGACTAACAATCAAACCTTAGATTCGGTGTCAACTTTGACATCGAACAATATATTGTTGTATTTGTACACTGCTCCCACATCTCCGGTTGAAAAACCGCCCTTTTTGGTTGCAGTTGAGGTTAATGCCTGCAATAAAAAAATATATAAAAATTAGATGTCATTCATATAATCGATTTTGTATCCTTTAATCTTATGCGAGTCCCATCAAATGCACACGTCACGTAAAGTAAGACATGGCAAACAAAAATCTTCACTCTCCTCACATCACATTAGTCAGATTCACATCGGTCAAATTTAGAGTCCACATTATTAACTGGTTGTTTCTGAAAAACAAAATTAACAAAGTACCCACTAACACACACTTACCTAAAGTGAATAGAAACTCCTAAACTACTACAACAGAAAATAATACAAACAAACAAAAAAACTAACACTATAAAGGGTGGGTGAGTTGGATCCATGTATTCGTATACAAGGCACCGAGTGCCTTCACATTTTACAAAATGTAGGCATTTTCCTCTATTGACGCACCATTAATTACGATAATCAATTGTGCACGGTGTATATCAAATATCAATCATAAAACTGTGGCATAGTATCATTGCCTTTAGAAACCAAAAACCAAAGTGCAAAATAAGTAAACTAAACTGAAATATAAGCATATGACTATAACTTAAAAACAAGAATTTTCAAGCATTGCCTACATGGGAGTTGCATAGTTGCTCTACGGATTTCTCAGGGAGCAAACCAGTTTACAGAAAGTAAACCTAGACTATCAGGAACAAGAAATAAATTGGAATGCGAAGTGAAAATTTATGTTTGCTCCTTGAGAGGAGGAGATAGCGATTTCTTTTGTTAGGGCCTTAGGGGTGGAAAAGAGCGAAGCTTGAAGATCCATCGCGAGTAGAGCATACCAAAGAATGAATCGTCAAGGAAATGAATGAAGAGACTTTTTGAAAGTTTTACAAGCTGACCTTTTGGGTGGTCCTCCATTGTTGTCACAGTGGAGCTTACAAGGATATAGAGTCGGACAAAAAGCAAAAGAAGGGACATTCTTTGAAATTTTTACTTGGCGACTTTTTATACACCATTTCGAATTGGAGAATGGGGAGATTTCACTAAGAAAGAATTATACAATAAGAACGTATAACATTCCCTTCGGATTTTATCATTCAAGAGGTTTTACTAAGAGAAAACTATATTTTTTGTTTTGGTTGAAAGTAAACAAGAAACGAACACCAAACAAAAACTCTTTTATATTTTGATAACGAAAATCAAAGAGTTCAGTTTCTGATGAGGTGATCCTGTAACGTAAATGACCAACTACAATTAAATAGAAACATTTGATAATATAATTCTTTTCCAATTCCTTCTTTTGTCTCAGATTAATCTTGACTCAATTCTATTTAAATAAATTAAAAAAAAAAGTAACTGTTGTTGATATCTTTCTTTATAAAGCTAAATTGCATACGGCATTCACATGTTTGTTTGATGTTTGTTTCCTCTTTCCTAGTAAACCCCGCCTGAAAGACAAAAAAAAATAAAGGGTATATGAAATGTTTTTTATTCATACCTAACAAAACTAATTTTAGTTCTTTCTTAATGAACCCCCGCCCCACCAATTTGTAATGAAGGGTAGCTAAAACTTTTAAAGGGTGTCCATTTCCTTCCGGCCGACTCCCATCTCCAGTTAGTTCCATTCGCGACAGCGCAAGACTCAAAAAGTTTATGTTTGTCCTTTATGTTTGTAACAAATTTCAGTCATTGTCCTTTATCTTTAAAAGTAACTTGTTTTGTACTTTACGTTTCAAAATGCTACATTGTTTGTCCTTTAGCCCTAACCCAGTTAGTTTTTCCCGTTAACTCAGATCATGTGCAATGCACATGAGGGCAAATTAGTATTTTTACCCACTTATTTAATAAAACATTTACATAATTAAAAACAAAATCAATTAAAACATTTTATAAATATATTATTATATTTGTATAATCCAACCCAACCTCTTTCTTTCTCTACCAGACTTCCCTCTCAACTCACCACATCCAACCACCACCACCCCTCCACCAGTCAACCACCACCAGCACCAGTCGACCACCACCACCACCATCTCTCTATGCCCTCCCCCTCTACCGCTTTCTCATCATGTGTCTCGTTCTACCTTCTATTTCTCATCCCTTTCTTTCTTCTTACCTTTTCTGTCATCGTTTCACCATCGGACCAGTTGACTAATCTTAAATCGAAGTTCACCAGGAGTAGTACTAATGCAGCAGCTAAGCCGGCTTAATTAATTCAACTAGTTAGATTTAGATTATGATGCATATTTGCAATTACTCCCGTTTAAAAATTTATATATATGTAGAAGAATTTCATTTTATTTTAATCATATTTTTGTTTCGTTTCATTTATATATTATCCGTTATTACACTTATTTCTCAAATGTCACTAAATGTGAAATGCAATCAAATTCATGTGATTATAATTCATTTTTTATCACATTTTAAAAATGTCACTAAAAGGTTAGATTTGAGTGATTATAAACTATATATAGTCACATTTTACTATATAATTTGTGTCTAACATATATATATGGTCACATTCATTAAATAGTGTGTCACTACAAGTGTCACTAAAAGGTATATATTGGTAATTTTGTGTTAACAATTGTGTGATAACTAACTACATATAATCACTGCCTACCTAAATATTCGTGTCTACATCCCATAAACAGTCACAGTCTTTTCTCTACAAGTATCTAATACAATACAAGCAATGTTAATCATATATTAGAGACTTACTAGCACTGGTAATCTATCACAGCAAAATGATATTAAATGAAGTCATTCATTGATTTTTATATATGAGTATAATAATAACAATAGATCCGGTCCGGTCAATTATTCATAATCAATCAATGAATGATTCAAACGAATGGGAGTATCTAGGGTTAGAAAACTTACAACGCCGGTGGCACTGACGGTGGAGACAGAAAACTTCTGATCCGTTATGTAATCCCTCGTTAACAGATCTAAACACAAACATAAACATAAATTAATAATTAAGTCAAACAAATTAGGGCAAATTCAATACGCATATAACAGAAATGGATCTTCAATGGAATTGAAATACCTTTGGCTTTCTTCCCGGTCCGGTATTCATACTTTGTTGGTGTTGAAGGAGAGTTTTCGATCGATGGATGGATGGATGTGTGGAATGAAAGAGGTTATTATTATTTGGAATCGTGTGTGAGCAATTGATTAGTCAATCTCTCTGACCATGTGAACTATGTAAGAAGAATAATAAGTTTTAAAAAAATCTTTGAAACTTTAATCAAAGCATGTCTCTTTAATCATAGCATGTCTGTGTAAGAAGAATACTAGGTTTTTAAAAAAATATTTGAAAAATTAATCACATTGTGTTTTTTTTACTATCTGCAATACGAAGCATATGACAGGTCATACTACTCGTGTGGCCATAAATAAATCTTTATATAAAAAACAATATGTTTCATATACTAGTTAGATTTTCATATAAGTATAAACAACAAGTATGAAATATATATTGTGGAGTCGATTTTGATGAAATAAGCGTATGGAATAAACAAAATGTGGAATCTGGATCTGGTCATAGTATGAAAATCTAATTTTCAAACCACAACGATAAATTTCGTTGATGAAATATATGATTTTGAAGGGAATGTTGTGGAGTCGATGAATCTTCCGCCACCGTTTTTGTGGAATCTGGTCATTTTTTCGCAATCGAAGAGGTATACGTTTTCTCTTCATGTTTGTATTATGTTATCCTGTCATTAACAAAAACGAATCTTATTTCGAGTGTTTATGTGTTTCGATGAGTTGACGCAATGGGCACACAACTCCGGACTTGACAATGGCTACGTGATAGTGACCCAAAGGTCTAAGACAAATGTTGTTGGTGAAAAGAACAACGTGTTTCTTAGACGTGATCTAGTGGTTGATATAAGGGGAAGGCAACTGTCAGACTCGGTGGTACCAAGACAATCAACTGCCTGTTTCAGTTGATTGCAGATGCCACAAAGAGGAAGATGGTTGGAAACTAAAAGTTGTGTGTGGTACACATAATCATCCGGCTGCTATATATATAGAAGGCCATGAATTTGCAAAGAGGCTAAACCCTGAGCAAAAAGTTTTGGTGAATGATATTACAAACCAGAACATGGATTCCCATAATATTATATCAATAATGAGAAAACAGGACCCTCGTTGTGCGTCTACGGTTTGTGCTCATTACAAGGGTCAAAAGTGGTGCACTAAACGTGATTTATATCATCTTTATTGTTTGTTGACCCGGTAACTGCAATCTGGCGTATAGCATGGCCATGTATTTCAATTCTTATAAAGTCAGGAAGAGCACCGGCAGCATCTGTGGCGGGCCATACATTACAAATATTGCAGAATCTTTGAGCTATACAAATAATATGGTGTGGTTGTCCTCCATGACTGTTTTCCCTCCATAGCGTATTGCCGAGGCTTTTCCCGATGGTGGTCTGCAGTGGTCCTTGTGGCTAGGACTTTTGTGGTTTCTGGGACAGCTGCTAGAGGTGGAGGAGCGGATTATAATAATTGCGAAGTTGTTGGCGGCTCAGGATCAGAGGTTGGGGAGCGGTCAGGTATATCGTGGGGAATTATTTAATTATATTTTAATACTGACGATTGAAAATAACCTTTTTTATGTATAGGCTTATGGGCCGCATGCCGGTCAGGAGCCGCCTGTGCAGGGGCATATGCAGAGACATGGACAGGTATATGATCAAACATAAATTGTTAAAATTTAGATTCAAACCAAACCAAACCAAGTTATTATTTAAGGTTTACTTTAAGTGTTATTAAATTTAATATATAATATTGTTCCAGACTTTGTTACATTGTCATCCCTAATGTTTATGTACATGTTCGAGGACCACATGTCGATCAGTGGCAGCCGCATGGCAATGCCGGGACAGTGAATCAGGATATGCGATTAATTAATATGGAGCAGCGTATGATAAGGATGCATAGGATGATGGAGTGGCTAGTTCGGGACAGGAACGGTCCCACTGATGATTTGTCATTACGTGATAACTGGCTCCACCAAAGGAGTCGCAACCGCAGGAGAAGTCGGGCGTTTATGATGTTGGTGATGATGCTATGTGATGGTGTTGGTGATGATGATGATAGAGGTGATGGTGATGATGTTGATTTTGGTTATAATGATAGTTTTGGTGATGATGATGGTAGTGACGAGGATCAAGGTTTATGATGATGCCTAGTATGATAAATGCACAATTTATTTATTATGGTTTATCTTTTGAAGTTGCCACACACAAATGTTATCTTTTTTTGTTGTGTGTGTGGATTCTAGTAATTTGGATGGATGTAGTAGTAATTTTTTTTCCTATGTTTAGGTTTGATGTATGCTAGTATTTATATTTTTATGTATTTGTTATACAACAATGTGAGATTAGTACTTAGAGGTGTTCATAGTTTCGTCTTTTTTAGGTCAACTTGTGCTAAATAGTTAGTAGCGGTTTTTGGTAGCTGAAACCGAACTTAAGTAACACAAAACACACAATGAAAATTATAGCCTTAAAAATTTATTAAAGCTTGTGGAACAAGTACTATAAAATATCTTAAACAAATTCAGTTGAAAAATCAAATATTAACTAAAGTTCAAAATGGGACTAAAGTTAAATTTAAATAGGATCTCACATATGCGAAGCGAATCAAAAGCCAACACGGTGAGTGGATGAAACATATTATCTTTAGTATAACTATGTATTATCAACACCATATATTATAAATATTATAAAAATAAAATATATTAAAAATTATGTTTCCCGTAACAAATAGAAATGAAAGTGAGAAGTGATATATGAAGGTAGATGTTATTAAAGGAAGATTATGTCTTTTTTTCTAAAGCTAAGATCTAGTTTTATAGTCATAAATTAGGCATACAAATCGTATAAATAGCATATGATTCGTATAACGCTCACATGTTCTCCAGCACCTCGTAGAATGTCATATACGACTCGTTTATCTACTTTACACAAAAGTGGGAGTACGACAAGTATACAATTTAGACGATTCACATGTTATTATATGAAGTGTATTCTTTCTATATGAGGCGTTTATTAATTTTACACAAAAGTTTTTCATACGACTCATACACATTTCAGTTTATTTGTATTTTTGTTTATATAAGTTATATGAACCGTATAACATTACATACAAAGCGTATGACATTTGAAAAAGTCAAATCCAAGATTTCAGTATACGTGTCGTCTACTGAGCATACGAAGCGTATGCTGAATGGTGTATTGCTAAGCCTAGTTGATAGGCCTAGGTGGTGTAGAAGTAAGAAGTCTTAATTTTTTTAATAAAAATTCAGGTTCAATCCTTATATATAACATTTTGAGGACGGTATTAGTGGTTCGATGAAGGAACATAGGGATCTTTGTAATCTCTGGTTCGATCCAGGCTTTACAACCAGTGGACCTTCGATCAGGTGGGTTTTTCCCGGAACTGGAGATAACATGGAGGCGCTTAATGGCTCTGCATAGCTGAGTTAGAGGTGATAAAAAAGGTTAACCATACCGACCCGAAAATCGAACCTAAATAGAACCGGTTTAAAATCGACTATGTAGAAACCGGTTTGGAACCGATTGAAACCGTAAATTCGGAACCGGTTTGTAATTTTCTCTACCGAAACCAGCTAAAACCAGTCAAAAATGATCATAACCCGAACTGAACCAATCGTAAACCAGTCAAGAAACTGGTTTCAACCCGAATTAAAGCCAATCATAAATCAGTTTTGACTTTTGTTGACCAAACCGAACCAGTTTAGAGTTTGAAACTGGTTTGTGCACCTCTAGACGGGGGGCTAGCTACCAGTGGCCTTTTGTCATTGGGTCACCTCGTACGGAGTATCTAGCAATTCCTTGTTTGTGGGCCGATAATATATTTATTTTTTCTCTGGTTGGATTGTAATATGTAGATCAACTATGTATTTGAGCTAGGGGTGTGCATGGGTCGGTTTGGGGCGGTTTTAGTTCAAACCCGTAACCATAACCAACATGTCGGTTAATAGAGAACCATAACCGATCCGTTATGACGGTTTTATTTAATCAGTTTTAAAGGTTATAACGAGTCGGTTATAGGTATTACACAACACCGCTCAAAGTTAGGGGTGAGCAATTTAACAGCCATAACCATTAACAAAACCATAACCATTAACCGAACATAGATATTAAGACAAAAGTTGTCTAATTTAAGTGCTTGTTTTAACAGGCGTGTGTTTGCTAACCGTTTTAGTAACGTAAGTACAACATCAACTTGTATTATAATATTCGAAGATCATCAATTACATAAAAATATTTTGGCGTACACACGTTCATTTATATTGTTAACAAAATAATGCAACTTTTCATACACGGTAGCAACATAAGGACATAATATGTTGCATGTTTTTACCTAAAGAAATAAGCAAAGTAAGATTTTACTAGGTGTTTGTGCCAATTTATATCGACAAGGTATACATTTAAAGATACTATAATATGATACATCAGGTCCGAGGGCTATACATTTAAAGATACTATAATAGTTGACTATACGGCAAATATGGGAAGAACTATGTATCCTACGCCCACAGGTGTATGGACTATCGAGATATCTCCGTGGAATGTTGTTTTGAGGTTAAACAGTATTACCCATGTATAATAATCATGTACTCTTACTTAACAATAGCTAATATGTTGTTAAATATACATTCAGATTTAACACAACAAACGTCAGGTAGATCAAGTCTCGGGCCATGAAATTTTTTAAAATGTTTGTTATAACAAAGTGTCAAATGAAGTAAGTCATAGAGGGAATTAAACTCTACAACGTTGTGTTTAATTGTTGATCTATAAGGTTTTGTAACTTTTAAAGGAATAAGTTAAAATGTTAATAAGTTTTTAACACAATTTAACGTGTGTTTGATTTTGAAAAATATCAGACCTATTTATGCAATAAAATTCTTCATCGAGTTATAAAGTTTTTGGGTGTTACACAAATCGAGGTATTAATAACTACTGTTATTGGACATAATGTTTTTATATATTTACTAAAATTAACAATAATTAAAATGATTGGTTCCTGGTATTTTTATGTTTGTGTATAGCACCGCGTAGTGGCAAGGCCATGTTGCGTCATGAATGAACTTGTTGAACCTAGCTTTGAAAGATGATGGAAAATCCAACGCTGGAGAATGATATGTTGTACTAAGATCGATGAGAATAAATTCGTCGCGTCAAGAAACACGTGTCAATGCATTGGTTCGTTGAAAATTTTTTAAATTTGAGAGCGTATCATGTTACATCATTGAAGGCTTATTCGTTTAATAAATCACTTAAAAAAACAACAAAAGCTAGCATTGATATATTATAAAAGAAAACATTGAACTATAATGAATTTCATACTTTAAGCTACAGTCAGCAGCACTATAAACTCATCGTTTACGGTTTTGGCTTGAAAAAGTTAATTGTAATCACCAACTTTTATAAAACAATCACATCTTTCTCTTTCACTTCCATAGTAATTCCAAGTTTCCTCGCCAAATACTTATCAATCAAGCGTGTAAACTCTGTACTTTTATAACTTTAATTTGCCACCTACTTCATTTCATTATTTCTCTGTGGTTTCTTTTTCTGTGTTTACCTTTTGTTTTCTCATCATGTATACACACACACACATATGCTTGTTTGAGTAACAAGAAACAACTTATATAGTCTGACATTATCTACTTTTGTGAAGTTATAAGAAATGGAAAACTATTTGAATGAGAACACTGATGGAGAGAAGTCGAAGGTGTTGCGAAAATGGAGGGACATGTGTGGTCATGTAAACAACCCTAAAGGACGGTTTCGTGTCACTGCTAACGCTCACAACGGCCACGAGGCTGATCAAACTATGCATGATCAGAAGTTGAGGGTTGCTGTCTTGGTGTCAAAAGTGGCATTTCATTTTCTCAACGGTGAGTTCTTAATAAATACATTACATGTAATATCACTACGAATATTATGATGCATGCAGGTGCAGAAGCCAGCAGCCACAAGGTACCCAAGGAATTCAAGGCAAGTGGTTATGGCATCAATGCAAATGATGCAAGCTCCATTGTTGAAAGTCATAACCCCGAAAGCCTAAAACTTCATGGTGGGGTAGAAGGTCTTGCAGCTAAGCTCAAAACATGCACCACTAATGGGTTTGATACGGAGGACAAAGAGTTAACCCACAGAAGACAGCTGTTTGGAACCAATGAGTTCATGAAACAACAAAGCTTTCAGGCGTTTGTATCTGAAGCCCTCGAAGATATGACCATCATGATTCTTGTTGTATGTGCCATTGTTTTGTTGCCTGTTGGCATAACAACCGAATGGTGGGCAACGGTTGGAATCATGGCTAGTCTCTTGTTGGTAGTGTTTGTAACCGCGACGAGCAATCATCGCAACAAAGGGAAAAAGAAAATATTCATCCAAGTTACTAGAAATGGGAACATACAAAAGTTATCAATGTATGAACTGCTTCCTGATGATATAATTCATCTTGATATTGGAGATCAAGTCCCTGCGGACGGGCTTTTTGTTTCTGGATTTGCGGTTTCAATTGATAAATCTAGTTTGACCGGAGAAAGAGAGCCGGTAAAAGTCAATACCGAAAATCCTTACATGTTTTGTGGAACTAGGGTTCAAGATGGTTCATGTAAGATGTTAGTTGTAGCAGTTGGCATGAGAACTCAATGGGGAAAACGAATGGAGACTTGAACCGAAGGTGGAAATTAAAGGGAGTTCCAACTATATATAATTGGAAAAGGCGGACTGTTTATTGGGCTTATAATGTGTTTTAAGTTCTCATGTTATGATTATGTTGGTTTATAATTTTATATTGTAGGTGTTATGTGTTTATTGTGCAAGTAGTTTGGTAGATATGGCAAGAATACACTATGCACAAAATGTGATCCAAGTTATATGTTTAATTGTTGAAATATTGAGTTTCAATTAATTGATTCTGTTCTTTTTATTGTTCATGAATCACAGTCAAACTATAGAGGATAATCTATATATGCACAAATTTGGTTTGGTGTACATATAGTGACAACATTGCTAAGAATCTTTTTTTAAGTTTATTGGCAATCCAATATTTAAAAGACTTTGCAGAAAGTACTTATTCTTGATGTTGAACAGTTTGTACTGTTTAGCAACCAAAGCATTTTACTTTGGTTCTTTTAGTTCGATAACTTTATGCCCAAGTAGTATCAGTTTTGAAAGCAGGTCTTTTTTAGGCCTAAAAGAAGTTTACTGATATACATTTTAACATTATATATATATAACAATTCATGGCCAAGTGCATATCTAATCAAAAATGTATCTAGTGTTTCACTTAGTTCAACCCATACAATTCAAATTAGTATAATTATAACGAACACGTGCATATTATGAATATAACTTTTTATACATGTGTTGTGTTTTGTATTCCATACCCATATACCTATTATGTGTTTTGTTTCTCTTTATGAAACAATGGCCATCACTCATCATAACAATGCTTCATTTACAAAATTAACTTTTCAAACCATCATGCTGCAAGTTCTTCAGATATCATTATCTTTAACGAGATTAATATAATGTACATTAAGTGCGATTAACATCAAGAAAGTGAGAAACATTTCATTTAAAGATTTCATAAAAGCACGACTGTTTAGCAAGGATTAAATATAACAACTAGGAATGAAGAACATACCTTAGAGCTTAAGGAATAAATATAACTAAAAGCAACTTACAACACATCAAGAATCACAAAAATCAGTTTCCATATTTCCTTTCATCTCTTCATGAATGTAACTTCTCCAAACAGGTTCAACCAATGATCTTGCACTTTCCAACATCTTCTTTTCATGTCCACTTTCAAGCTCACAAACCGCAGCCTCCATCAAAGGATACAGTTCGCTAACAGATTCCAACATCAGTTTCAAATCAACCCATTCACCATTTTCATGCTTCACTAACTTCACACACACAAAGCGCAACACCCCACATAACAATTCGTAATCTTTCTTCTTCAAACCAACGAGTGAACCCGACAGCAAAAAGGTCCCAACCGCATCTAACACACTCTGGCTGCCTCTCAAAAGCTCAACCATCGTTTCAACAACTTTTCTAAATGTAGAAAACTTTGATGATAAGGTAATTTTATCATCCATGTCATCCGACTCCGACTCTTGAAGGTCAAATATCTCAATCTTTGCCAATATAGATAGCCACGAAGGAAAGCCGAATTAAGTTTTACCAAATGCACTTGATGACAATGATAACGCTGATGGCGATGGTTTCTGTATTTGCAATGAACCCAATGCAAGGATCAAATCAGGCAACCACAGTTTAGCTGCAGAAAAAACGAGTGATCCATATTTACACCCCAGATGTTCTTCAACTGAAATAATGAGATCAAACAGATCATTAGCAAGATTATGGGCTTCATGTGAAGGTGGGCTAGATTCTGATGAACTTGTTAGAACCAAGTTTAGTAATTTAGCTGCATAAGTGAACGAGCTTTTCAGGCATAAAAATGTTTCCTTTAAATCTTCTTCCTTAAACTCAAGCAAACCGTGTGAATGCCGTCTCAGGTTAAGGATTATAAATCCAACATACTTTCTTGTAAAACCTAAACATCTTTGTTCACATTCACGAGTGTGATTCGATGTACTTGAGTCAATAATGAAGTTGAGGATCGATGTTGACAGTTTCACCATGTTTGTTATAGAAAAAGGTGTCACCTTGTTTCTAGAAGCACTTGCTGCGAATACTTTTTCTATACAGTTAGCAAGATGTGCGATTGTTTTCTCTAAGTTCTTCAAATCATGATTCTTAACAGACATACGATGACTGAGTGATGTGTATGCCACCACATGCGAATTGTTTATGTAATCACACTGCATGCACTCCATAATATTAAACTCAGATATGACCTTCAAAGCATTAACTGCAGATTCAAGACTTTTTAATCCCATCACCGCTTTACACGTGTCACTATGTTTGAGCAAATCCTTTAATTGCCAAGCTATACTTACAGAAACTGTATAATCGTCATTGAAACTAGTTTTCTTCCCACTTGTACGATTAGATTTAACTGAAACTTTAACACCATGTTTGACTTTCCTCTTCTTTCCTGACGACATATCGTCTCTGGTTCTTTCTGTATCACATTTTTCGACACATCCATTGGCAGTCTTTTGCAAAAGTTTTGAAAATTCTTCTGCATATAATCAATCCAACCACATGTCATCATCATTTTATGTACCAATCTCACTTGTGCTTGTTTTTCCTTATCATCAGATAGCCCAACACACTTACTTACCAGTTTTATGCATTCTTGGCGAAGTACAACAGCAGCATCAGGGTGAACATTGGAAACAATGTTGCACACGGATGCTTGAGCTTGACCCGACTTTGCAGCAGCAAACAAGGACACAAGCTTTTTACTAGTTAACTCATCCTTCAGAGTGGATCTATATTTGGTTTCAGTAGCTAAATTGCTGCAAATGTTGGCAGCAGCCATAAGTATGCCATCAATCTGATCCGAACTTGTATTAGAAGGTGAGAGAACCAAATTTATGAGAATTTTGAATAGTAAACTGAGAGACTGTGGAGATGCCCCTTCAGATAAACAAAATTCACAAAATCTTGCACCAGCAAGTGGCGATCTTTTTATGAGTGTCACACATCGGTTACATGCTTCTTCTGGAGTTATGGTTGTAGGGAAATACGAAGGTAAAAGAAGTTTAGTGATCTTTTGGCTAACAAGTGGTTGATCATTTGCAAGTGTTGATAACAGAACATCCAGTTGCACCACCTATAAATAATAATAAAACTTCCAGTCAATAGGCGTAGAATGAAGCCACTCAGTTTATAATAAGTTAATAACAATTGTAAAGAAGATTTGTACCTTATGAAATTGAAAATTTTGAATACCCTTTATAACAAGTAGGAGATCGACAACACCAGTTCGTATTGAAAGAGTGGGATCCAGAATCAAATGCCCTAACCTTGGTAGAACCACTTTGAGAATCTCATGCGATAGAGGATTGCCAAGCAAATAGATGATACCATTGACTGTTGAAAGTCTGACATTGTTGCAGTTATCATGAGCCATGTCATCTAATATCTTGGTGATTAATTTGGTGATGACTGAAGATGGTATTGTCTCCCAAAACATATATAGAATGCGACAACAACCTTCAACAGCAACAGCTCTTATATCAGGACAATCATCCACAAGTAATTTCTCAATCAAGAACTGTTTGTGAAGAAGTGTATCTTTAGCTTCCCTTGTTGCATCAGGATCTTCTAGAGGGAACACGTCTATCAGTAAATGCAGCGCATTTTGACGAACATCAGAGTTTGCAGCCTGCAAAGAAACATTAGCAAACGTCATAAAGGTATCAAATTGATCAACTGTATAGCTCTTAAACATTTATTATCCAAATACGAACCTGCAATGAACGAAATATAACAGGCTCCGCAAGATTGAATATGAGTTTCTCCACTCCATCGGTAGTTCTCTGGCTAATAAAACCACCTAAAATTCTCCTAATTGAAGCAGCAAATGAGCCACTACTAGCATGAATCGAGCCATCAACCAACTGCTGCAAAAAGTCGTGTTCAATCTCATCTCTCGATTCTCCTTCTGCAGACTTCCAAGCCCTAAAAATAATGTCAGCATACGCCTCCAACATTGACTTCCTCCCAAAAGAAATTTGAGACCTAATCATTGCCAAACATTCCTTCACTAGCTGTCTCGATAATCCAAACAAGTAAGCCAAAAACCGACGCCCCTCATCCATTTTCAGAAACAATGGAGATATTAAGCACCTAATGAGCAACAACTTCAAGTCCTCTATACTCTCATCTTCAAAATCAAACAACGCAAACGCTTCACGAAACGCATAAACCCTATGAACGTCCACTTTCTTCTTCAGAGTCAACGATTTCGACATAAGAACGGTATGGACTGTGAAATTAGCGTATCCCTACCTACAAACTCTCTCTTCCACCATTCCTCAGATAAACACGCTATATCCGACAATAAATTGGACTCCAACTCAAAAACAACTGAATTATCATGCAATTCTTGAACCGAAGGTAATAAATCAGACGCCGAAAACACACTTTCCGGATGCGTAACACACATAAGAATAACATAAGCATAAATCTGAAGTTTCTCAACCACTTCATTCTTCAATTTTCCAAGTTTATTCTGTCGATCTGTACCTGAAATAGGGGTGTGTTTTTTAGCTGTACCCAAATACCGAACCCGACCCGAATCCACCCTAACCCGAATTAGAGAATACCCAAAACGCCCGAACCTGACCAACTTCTGTTATTGGGTCATTTTTTTCTCAACAAAAAACCTGAACAACCTGACCCGAAAAACCCAAAACCAACCTGAACATTTATTGTCTTTTGTTTATAGATGTGTTTTAGTTTGGAGTCTTTGTATTTAAAATATGATGTTTTCTAATTTGTTTTCGGACATTTGAATACTTGACGATATTTTGTTAATAAAAATATTTATTTTATTATACATTCAAACTCCCGATTTTCCGATAAAAGCCTACTTCCATACCAGATAGATCGTATAACCCATTTAGTGTGTTGACGGAACATGATAGAACATTCATATTGCCCTCTGAAAAAAATAGAACTCTAGACAAAGTTATTTTGATTCAACCATCTCTTTCTCGACTTGACTACTTGAATCGTATATTTTGAATACCGACTAACCAAATTCTATTCCTTGTTATTTTTATCTCTTTTTTGAGATTCAAAAATAGTTACTGATTCGATAAATCTCTTTTTTGGGTTGTTTTTAATAGGATTGGCTTTGCTATTCAAAAAGGGGTTGCGGTGCAGCTTGTTAGTTGTTACCCGTTTGCCTGCCACTTTATTGTAATCGTTTTGAGTTTAATGAGAAGTAAAATAATTTGAGTGTGTAAACGAGTCGCTTTGCTTGGTTCGGTTTGTAAACGAGCCGAGCAACGAGCAAATATACAATTTTTAAGCCATTTAAGTTTTCCCTATTCCATCGAAAAAACAATAAAATTAATTAATTAATTAATTAATTAAACCCAAAACTGAACAATCCGACCCGAACTAACCTGAACCCAAATAACCCAATCCCGGACAACCCGAATTAACAATAGGACGGTTATCACCCGAAACCCGAAAAATGAACCCGAAGAACACACACCCCTAACCTGAAACAGCGCCGTTTTCATGGTCTTTGTTGGTTTCGGGTCGACGAAGGCGCTTAGTAGGCGGTGATGGAATCAGTAACGGAACGGTGAAGTGAAATGGGGAGTGTGGAAACGACGTCGGATGAGCGTTTAAGAGAGTGGATGAGGGTTTTGAGAGAGGGCTTAACGGAACGGAGGAATTCGTCGGCGGATGACTTCAGAGTCTCTTCTCCATTTGTTGAGAGAGATTTGATTCAGATCAGACCCAGCCGTTGATTTTGAGTTTTTTTTGGTACGCTTCAAACTTTTTTAAATCTTTGTCATGCCGCTCGAATTAACAGTGGAGTAAATTACTATTTTGACCCTTGTCATTTGAGAATCCAACATATTTGTCTTCTCCATTTCAATCCTTTTGGTCCCATTATTAAATAAATTAAAGTAAATAAATTAAAATGCTTGGTCTTGGCTATTTACGTGATTTGGATTTTACTTTCTTTACGGGTTGTTCTTCTTTTACTTCTTCTTCAAGTTTCGTTTTCTTCTTCTTCGTTGTAATCGTGTACAGGGAGGGGTTGTTATTTGATAAAAGGAGGATCTGACTGCAAGGTTATTGTAGCGGGCTAGCAAAAGGGTCTGATTATAAATCAACTTGTGGGGAATACGTGTATTGACCAGGTGGAAGTTAAGTAGAGATGTTTGGTGGCGGAAGATTACATGAGTGATATGGCTATTTGATACAGTTGACTGGTGTTTGTTGTTGAAATGGTGGTTGTCGAGAGTTCAATCCATTTTCGCTAGAATCGTCTCTCATCTAAAGCTTTTATTGATTGAATTGGTACTCCATTTTTTGCTCAAATCCATTTTGAGTAATTGTAGTAGAAAAATGTATAACGATGGTTAGAAATATAGGAGACTAAATTGAATGTTTGTTAAAAAAATTTTTAGAGAAAAGTGGGTTAATTTATAGTGTATTAAAAAGGGATACATGTTTTAAAATATGTTTATTTGATTTGTTTTAATGTTTTGTTTGAGTCAAACGGTCATGAGACCGTTTGCCTCCTCCCACTAACGGCTATCTTTCTCACCATTTTTTTCGTCATTCTATATACTTAGATTGCTTAAATATAAAAAAGGAAAAAATATTGATTGATTAGTGATGAGCATGAGGGTGGTCACGTGATGCCGATCATGTCACAAGTGACCAAGAGTGGGGTGACGGTGTTTCATTGACTTCACGTGAGCCACACCATCATCACTAGGGAGTCAAAGTGACATATGCTCTTCAACCTAAAAGAGTAGCAGAGCTACGTGAATGTTTGAATATGTAGTACGGAGTATTTTGTTACCAAATTAAAAAAACAAGAACAAAACCTTTAAACCTACCTAAATTGCTAGTTTATACTTTTATTTCTGGTGCCGACATATCATAATAAATACAATTATATTTGATTATTCTAAGGCACTTGATGTGTATTCTCAAAAGGTATATTTTACTCTTCACGTAAGTTTAACGAGACAAAAATAGGCTGTCAATATTATATAACAAAAGACTAATATAAGTCAAAATTCGTCTTGTAATAGTCATTTTCCTTTTCTAAAACAAGTTTCTCAAAAAAATTATGGAATAAATAATGCGTAAAAGTACAACTACGAGTGGATGTAAACATCAATACCGTCAATGTCAAAATAATCATTTTCAAATTAATTGGTTTTGATCAAATCAAACTTAACTCATCCTTTGATTTTTTTTTCTAATGTACGTATTTGTAAAACTATGTTGTGGAGATGGATGGTTAATTAAGGAAAATTCTTACAAAAAAAATTCCATTTTTGTCTCTCAAATTTTAGAATTCAAAAAATGCCCCCCGTTCCAAATATCTAACGCATATTTGACAACGTGTTTGTAAAACACATCTTCAAATATGCATTAGACTTCCCAACACAGCGTCAAAGATTCGTTAGACTTCCTAACACATCGTCAAAGATGAGTGGGGTATCCAAACACATTATCAACAACATGTTAGCATCTAAAACACATAGTCAAACACGTGTTAGCCTCTTATTTGTTTTTTTTAATATATTAATATAACTAATTTTATCTTTTGTTTTTCTTTAACTTTTAGTATATAAAGTTTTATATTGTTTCAAATATACTGATTGAACATGCTTATTTTTATCTACGAACCGACATAAACTTATTTAAACCCGAGCCGTGTCAAATTAATATCGAAATGTTCATTAAATTTGACCCACATGGTTTTAAATAAAATTTATGCCAACATATAAATACAAATAAGCATGTTTTATCAACAGGTTATGTATTAATTAAGACTTTTATATTCGGTTTGAAACTTTTAGTTTCATTACACCTATATCATATCCATTGTGTTTTGTAAATAGGTATTAACGTGTTAACCTGTTACTAAACGAGTTCATGTTTGGATAAAATGACATAATTAATTATCGTGTTCGTGTTTAATAACACAGATCATCGTGTCTGGCATGTTTTCTGACAACCCTAATTAAATATTAAACTGCTAAAACATACCCTATAATGTGTAACTTCTAGAATTTGAAAACGTGCATATTTATTTAAGTAGAATGACGTATGTATCCATTTTGTAAGTTTTTAAGTATTTGAGTCATGCGATACTTGCTTATCGTTTAATCATATTCTTGAAAAGGCATGTTAAAGACGTTTTAAACAATGTTTGATTTGTGGCTTTTGATAAAACTATTTTGTGGCTCTTGACAAAAATAAATAAATAAAACAAAAATCAAAGCACTTCGTCTATACAAAGGGTTTTAAGGACCGTATCTCCGTTGAATAAAAACAACATTATTAAATATCAACATTGGCATGTTTGTTATTGAGTTTGACAAATGATTATTGGCTTGTTCAAAAAGCAAATTTAAAAAATCATGAATTTGAAACTTTTAGAAAACTACTTTTTAACCCTTTTAAAAAACTAAAATAAAAATGATTTTGTAATTGCCAAACACATTTTGGTTTATTGGCTTTTTTAAAACATCAAAAAGCCAATAAACATTTTTTTAACTCAATCCCGAACATGCTAGCCAATAAGCCAATGTGTTTTAGTTTAATTGACATTGGAGGATAAATGAAGATTTAGGCTTGTGATCGTAAAGTTCCGAGTGTGAATTCAATTATAACCGAGTTTTACTGTAGTGAACTTTCAGACGACGAGTAATGGTGGACTTGAGCTATGCAGCTTTGTCTACGATCATACAAAAGTATGTGACACTTTTAACCATTGAATTACCTTTGATTATCGGGTTTTATTCGTTGGTTGTTAATAAAATATCAGTATAACTCTTAAGACATCATAAGACCATTCCATCACATCAAAGAGACTTTCACATGGAATAAAAACTACCAAACCACAAAAAGAACGGCTGGCTTTTAAAAGCTATAGAACACGAGTCTTGTCCGGGTGTTTTAGCTTAAAAAGTTAAAACTTAAACGGACCACAATTAGCCACGTAAGCGTTGTACTAAATTTAGATTATATAAAAATCAAGAATATAGTCATTGTGACACTACATTTGAACCAACGACTGGGACGGTTCCATTTTAGTGGTCCCTACACTACCAAAGAGCAAAGATGGCAATGGTGAACGGTGGACTGGTGGTACAGCAAACTAAATTTACATGACACTTTATTTAATATAGTTTTAATTTAAGTGATCACAATTCACAACCACAACCACCCTCATTTCATTAAAGAAATGTTTACATCGATAAAAAAACAAATTAGTAATAAGTTGTGTCATTAGTTTTTCTTGAAGAGCATAACTAAGTCGTCTTAAATTAATGATGGTCATAACATTCTTATTAACTGAAAATAGCTCTATAGTCTCATACGTTAGAAAACTGAAAATATCAAATGCAAAGGATATAAACACGTGTTGATTGTCAACACACACTTCATGTGTTTGGTATCTTTTAGTGCAGCCTAACCTATCATGAAAACACCACTACCCAAGCCCACAACACGTGGGCCATTGTAAGATCTACACATGCGTGTTTTCCTCATATTCATTTAAAAACAAAAATGCAGCTAGTCTACGAGTTGGCCTTCAATCTAATAGGTCTTCAAGAAATTCATATGTGCTTCATTTTTAATAGGAACCTCAGCGCGCTTGAATATGTCAAAGAGCACATCCCTAATCAAATTGTGTCGGTACTTGAACCGGGTGAGCTCTCTACAATTTACCGTGTTCTCCCAAAGGGAGTCCAAACATGCCTTGCGACAAACATGGCATATCTCATTAACCGGAAATTGTGGAATCATGAGGCAATAAGATACTGCGATGCTCCACCAGTTACAATGTGTTGACCTAAACCCTCTACATGGATAGCAAAGCATGCGTTGCTCGTAGATACTCGAAAAAAGCTTTTTGTCTAGATGTCATGTCAAAGTGTGTTTCCATGTCGTGGACAGTTATACTAAAACGAGCACTCGACATTTGCCAATGCAAGTTGAACTTTAAGGGAGGCGGTCTCCTTGGAATTGCAAAGTGAATGCCGGAGAGGATGCCTGACCAACTAAAGGTTGTATGAAATGTTAATATAAATAGTGTGACCTACAGAAAACAATGGTTATAAATTGTTAAGTGTAACATGACATTACACCATAACAATATTTATTTGTAACATATATTCTTAAGTTAATTCACCGGTAGAGTTTGCAATTTCGGTCAACAGTATGTAACTTGTAATAGCTTATGTTGCTTCCATCTCATAATTTACTTCTTTACATTAAGGTTACATAGACTCAACTCATGTGGTTTTGCATGAAACTAAAAGCAGAACTCCATATAAAACCACAAACACTATATTTAACTTATCGTAACACTGTGAAGACTAGGCTTCTTTTCTAAATGGGCAGAATTTATAGCTTAAGTTGTAAAATACTAATTACTAACAGTTAATTAAGACAACAAATTGACAAGACCATGTTGGGCGTGACTACACTAACCGGCGTTGCTCACTTCTATCTTCTCCATTAAATTGTTTTATTCATTCAAATACGTACACATCAATCCCTTTGTCTTTAAACATTAATCTAATAAAATGTTTTCTGAAACTGTTATATATTTTTGAGTGAAAGTTATTAAATGCCTACCAGGTACGTGGTATAAACGTAACACATGATTTTTACTTTTTAGTTAAACCACTATACATGTCTTCAATAACAACACTATAATTTATTAAACTTTGAAAACCTTCTAGGTAAACAATATGAGAATATATCGTATATGCATAATGATTATCTGAAAACAAATTTGTAAAGAAAACCGTTCAATAAAAATTTATAAAATATATAAAGTACTTAAATCATACTTTATACTATTTTTGTTATCATTCAAATAAACATGTAGTTTAAAAATATCAAGTCTCAGCATTTAAAGATCTTAATGTTCAGTATAAAACCACAATATATGCTACATAAAAAGAATTTAAAACTGTGTGGGCAGTCGGCCATACACCATATATACTAGGTTACTAGAGTATATTCACGTTGTCACCGTCCTTGTACTCGTACACCCCATATTATACCAGGGTCCGTTTATACGGACCATACAGTCTCCATTCTTGTAGATGGACCATACAATCCGTTCTTTCACTCGAGTACTCTCTCCTCTATTGCATCCCGTTAGTAGGACGCTGCCAGCCGGCATCCAAAAGATACCCATCGGAGATGCTCTATCAAAAAGTGGTTCGAATATTATGACTTTTAGTCGTGGAGCCAAATCTAATACTTGAGGGTGCAAAGTGCAAAGTGAAACTCACCAACGGTGGAAATGACACACGTGGGAAAGCAAACATCGGATAAGCGCGTGCTACCGAGTCAGATCCTTATATTTTTTGATTTTACGAACCGCACGTTTAAACCTATGCGTCGGAGCTGACACAGAAACAAAATAAAATAAATAGTGACATAATAATAACATCTCACCAACCAAATTTCCAGATATTTATTTAACCTCTTTCCATGGATTATTATTATTTCTTCTATAAATCATTCCCAATTTCTCTCTCCTTCATATTTCATATCATTCGTTCATTCAATCTGCCCATTGTTACAAGTTGGTTGGTGGCGGACCACGGCGGACGGACGGTGGTGGTGCTGTTCATCCTCAAATAACTTGTAACAATCGGCATATTATTATTTAGCTACCCAATACATATACAACAATTACAACGAGATTGAAAACGTTTAGGTTTTCCAAAACGAAATTATTCATGATAATTACAAAGTGATTATTAAATCAATCTCACCATTGTTCTCTAATTTATCCATAAGGTAACTTTCATTTTATTCGATAATCACGATGATCTGTACTTAATAATTTAAGATTCTAAGAGACATTATTGATTGATGTGACAATGGGCATAGGATATTATTATAATCTGACGAGGAAACAAGTCATGGAAAACAGCCACCAGCTGGAAAGTCAAACGGTCATTCAAACAGTTGCACCGGTTCCTCCGACATTACCCGCGAGAACCGTAACTACCCGCACGATGCTAAGGCGACGAACCTGTTGCGTCTCGGCGTCCACGACGGAAACATGGGATCGATTGTTTGACGATGCTTACCGAGCTGACGTTTCAATTCAAACGAGCAGTGACGATATCATCTACGCCCATTCTAGCATTCTCGTAAGTTCAATCGACTTATTGCTTATTAATTTTGTCATCTTGTTTTTATTTTGCATATTATGGGTTCTGTTAAATGTACCCCACCCCTTATTAAAAAAAAACTCTAAAGGGTGATGTTAGCTGAACCTATTTATGAATTGATAGTTATATAAGAATATTTGTTTTCTTTTATAGGGGTTAGCTTCTCCTGTTTTTAGAAGCATGTTTAAGAAACAAAGTAGAAGCAAACGGTTATATATCGTACCTATACGAGGAGTTCCAACGGAGGCTGTTCGTGTGTTCATTAGATTCTTGTACTCTTCTTGGTAACAACTCTTTTCCTCAAAAAAACATGGTTTATGTCTTTTATCTTTATTGTTTTATTTAGAAGTTTAGAACCTAAATAACACAAGTTTGTTATATGTTTCTTTTAATGTAGTTATGAGGAGAATCAAATGGAAGAGCATGTTTTGTCTTTGCTGGTTCTTTCGCATTCGTACGTGATACCTCGTTTGAAACGCGAGTGTGAAAATCAGCTTGAACATAAGTATATGAACGTGGACAATGCCATAGATGTTTTTCAGCTTGCGTTGTTGTGTGATGCTCCACGGCTTAGTATTATTTGTCATCGGCTAATCCTAAAGAACTTCAAAGCGACATCTTTGTCGGATGGATGGAAGGTCATGAAAGAGAGTCACCCGATTCTTGAAAAGGAACTTCTTGAATCCGTTGCGGATGAGGCCAATGTAAGCGTCTAGCTTGTTGATATGACATAGCCAGATTTTAATATTTTTGGGTTGACTAAATGTACCCCTCCTATTAAATTAACTGTAACGGGCGTGACCTTTTCTTTTAAACATCAAATTATGGGATTTGGGAAAGGGGGATATTTCTTTTAGAATGAGTTATATTTAATGGTGTAAATTTTGACATGTAATTATGTATTTTGTAGAGGCAAAAGGAGAAGGTGAAGAAGGCGAATGAGCGGAAGACCTATCTACAACTATACGAGGCAATGGAAGCCCTTGTTCATATATGTAGAGACGGTTGTAGGACGATCGGGCCACATGACAAAGCGTTTAACAAACATCAAGAGCCGTGCAACTACGAGGCATGCAAAGGATTAGAATTACTCGTTCGCCATTTTGCTGGTTGCAAATTAAGAGTACCCGGTGGGTGTGTCCATTGCAAAAGAATGTGGCAGCTCTTGGAGTTACACTCGAGAATATGCATAGATTCAAACGTTTGTAGGGTTCCTTTATGCAAGTACGAGTCAATATCTCTTATTGTTATTATTCTTCAATACTTCATTTTAATTGATGTTTGCATGATTAACAAGTGCCACACTGGCCCATGTGCCAGTCCACATGAGGGGAACATCATAATTGACATAACATATTAAGTTGTAAGTGTACAAAATAATTAAAGGTGGTTTGGTCTTTTCAGGAATTTCAAGGACAGAACTAGGAAACAAAAAAAGAAGGACGATATAAAGTGGAGAATATTGGTGAGAAAGATTTTGAGAACGAAGAGTATAACGGGTGCTCCGTATTTTTCATTGACAACGTCGTCCTAAATGCTAGCGCTGTCGGTAGTGAGTACGCACCTAGTCATAAAGAAACCTAATTTAATCACTCGATAACGGGATCGATCTCATTGTATTGTAATTATAATCATAGCAACAACAATGTTATGGCTAAATTGTTCAATTTGTGGTTGAAACATACCAATCAATCGATACCTTATTGTAGGAGTTCTATATTATTGACTGAAAAACTGAAGTTTTAAAATATAGGGCTATCACATAGAGGTGCACAAATCGGTTTTTTAACCGAACCGGTTTTTTTGGTCCGGAAAAAAACCGGTTCGGTTAATAACCGGACCGGTTAATAACCGGTTTTTGTATGTCAAAACCCTAACCGGTCTAACCGGTTAGGACCGGTTTAGAAACCGGTTAGAACCGGTTTTTTTTATTAACCGGTTTTTTAATAACCGGTTTTTAGGTTAACCGGTTTTTTTTTTTTTTTTTTTTTTTTTTTTTTTTTGGGGTTTAGGGTTTAGTTTGGAAGACCGAAGCCATTCTTTGCTTTCGTTGTTAGGGTTCTTTGCTTGGAAGATTAAAAACACATAACTTTCATTTATAGTTTTTATATTAAAAATACAAACATTAAATCGTTATCGCATATTCGTAACTCAAAAATACAAACATTAAAGAATGCTTAGACACGATTACATGAACAACTTGCTGTTTCTTACTCATTATTTGCCTCCATGTTTGCTGTTTCTTTAACTAATTTTCTTCGCTACCCGATCCCAAGCTATTCCTTAGGTAATCGTCGTACGCGGCTTCTTCATCGGTCATTGGTTGAGTGTGTCCTTGATTGACCTCGTCTTCATACAAGCCCGCCTCATACTCCATTACCCCCTCGAGTGAGCGTTGATGTTGTGCCCTATCTAAAGAGTCCAAGTAATCCTTGTAGCAAATCGACATCTCTACAGCTGGTGGAGTGAGTCGAGTCCTCCTAATCGATATAACCCTGCCAGAAACAGAAAAAGCAGACTCCGAAGCTACAGTGGAAGCTTGGACCGTTAGTAAATCTTTGGCCATGGCGGCGAGGATCGGAAACTCATCCTCCTTACCTCTCCACCAAGCCAGCAAATCAAGACTTCTAAATTCATCCGGAGTCATGTGTTTCACAAAGTTGGTACCACCATACATTCCAAGTTCACTGCTTGGGGTGTTTACCTTTTGACGTTTACCGGCGTCTTCCCAAATCATGTAGTACATCCCCATTTCAAGGTCGGTTTGGGATTGGGATTGGGCAACAGCTCTTAACGAGTCATGAATTTGGGAAGACGACCCGTATTTTGTAAGGTAAACATCATACATGTTTGACAAGGTGGTGTTGAAAGCATTCTTTAAAGTTTGGCAATAATAGGGGTTTTGATCGTCGTTTAACTCTAGCTCATCACAAATTTTTTCTATTAAAGCTTCAACACCACCAACATTGATGCAAGGGTTTAACGCAGCAGCACATGTCAAAACAGCTGGTAGTTCTTGAAAATATTTTCTAAATTTTTCTTTCATTTTTACACCCATATCAAAATAAGGTGCACCCCTACAATGAAGTTCACTCAACTTTGTGCACATGACAGCAATTTTTGGTAAAGCAATGGGGCTTGTTGGATAGTAAACCCCGGATAAACTAGTTGTGCAAGATTTAAAAATTTGAAGGACCTCCGTAACGATCTCAATCAATAACCAGTTTCTAGGATCGTACGGTGCACATTTACCCCTACTTGACAAAATTTGATGAAACGCAATTAGTGATTCTTTTTGTTGGATGACTTTATCAAACATATCACAAGTCGAGTTCCATCTTGTTGGACAATCCCAATTTGGCCCCAACCATTGACAATTAGCTTCTACACAAAATTTTTTGTATCTTGAAAATGTTTTATTGTTGCTAAAAACATCTCGTAACATTCTTTTAAAATTGTTTCTTTGTGTTTCGATCACGTTTAACCCATCTTACACGGCCAAGTTGATAATATGTGCAATGCATCGGCTATGAAAAAACGCTCCATCACAAATAGGTTTATACTTTAATTTTAAATGGCCAACCGTGGCCGTATTGTTGGACGCGTTATCAAACGAAATTGAAAAGATTTTATGTTCAATCTTGTATTGTCGAATGACTTTATCCAAGAGTTTAAAATATTTCTACCCGTGTGCGGGTAATCAAACAATTGAAACGCAACGGTTCGTTTCATCATTTGCCACGACTCGGGGTCAACCCAATGAGCCGTCACACAAATGTATGAGTCGGGCGAACCATTAGGTACCGACCACACATCCGTTGTTAAGTTTACACCAGTTTGTAAGTTTGAAAAGTATGAAATTAGTTCGGATTTAGCGTTTTTCCATGCTTTAAGACAATCTCTTCTAAGGGTCGAACGACTTACGTGTTGGTAGCGTGGTTGAACATACTTTTGCATCATCTCCGTGAATTGAGGGTTGTCGAAGTGGTTGAAAGGAAGTGTTTGTTGAATCACAAAGTTTGAAAACTTTTGACGTACCGCTTCAAGGTCGTACGTAAACACCGTTCCTTGATTCGTCATCTCCGGCTGCGAACTACTTCCCGATTCGTCCTTCAAGGCCTAGCAAAAGGGCCTTTGTACATGCGCTTTTAAAGTGGAGTTTGCATCTTTGCCATAAAACTTCAAACAATGTTTGCATCGAGCTTTTTGGCTACCGTTAGACATTTCGCATAGGTCGAAATGTTGCCAAACATCTTGGTTTCGTTTCGTGGGGATGACCCGAACGACCGTTTCTCCCGTGTTCGAGGCACCCATGTTGACGGATGAAGCAGCACTTTGGGAGGCCATGATAATCGACTACAAAATAAGAGCGTATGGAGTGGTAATGTGGTATAATTGAGCGTGAGATAACAAAATAATCGCGTATGAAATAAACGTTTAGAGCGTTTGGAGTTGTATAATCGAGTGTGATGTAACCAATACCCAACCTAAACTATATATAGATGTTTGTGGGGGTAAAATGGTAAAAAAAAAAAACGGTCAAAAAAAAAAACGGCTATATAGCCGTTATACAACGGTCTAAACCGGTTTTTAACCGGTTAACCGGTTATAAAGAAACCGGTTAACCGGTTTTTTTCCAACGGTAAAAAACCGGTTTTTTTATAAACCGGTTTATAAAAACCGGTTATTAAAAAAAAACCGGTTTTTTCATTAACCGGTTTGAAAACCGGTTTTGGATCTAAAAGTTGTAACCGAAGTACAAACCGCCGGTTTGTAAACCGGTCAAACCGGTTTTTAAAAAACCGGTTTTTGTAAAAACCGGTTTCCGGTTTAAACCGGCAAACCGGTTCCCGAACCGGTTTTTTTGACCACCTCTATTATCACACAAAGTATTTAGGATGGCAATGTTTTTGCATATAAAAATAACAATAAATATTATATAAAACAAATAAAATGTTACAAAAACTGAAGATGTAAAACATAGTAATGTCACACAACTATTTGCAGTACTTTTATAAATTATTATAAGCAACAAGATATTGTAGTAGAGTATTAAATTTGTAGAAAGGAGAAAAATTTATAATAATAAAGACAAATTTGGGCTCAATCAAGGTCAAGCCCAAATAAGCTTAACTAGAGGTGCACAAAAAACCTGAACCCGGAACCGGACTCGAAATAAAAATTCGGAACCGGTTTTTTAATACCCGGGTTTTAATACCCGAATCCGTACCCGACCCTACCCGTAGGGTACAGATAGGGTATACATTTCGACACTAATACCTGAACCCGAACCGGACCCGATTTTTACCCGGTAATACCCGAAAACCCGAACCGATTCCATACCCGGAACCGGGTTTTTCCAATACCCGAAATCGGGTATTTCAAATACCCGATGTATACCCGAAAAATATCTTAAAAATACCCGAAAATACCCCTAAAAAGTGCAACCTTTTAAAAAATCCAACGTATACTCGAAAAGTACTCGGAAAAAGCCCGGAAAAACCCACAAATAGGGTTTTTTCAATACCCGAAGATAGGGTATTCAAATACCCGGTTTTAGAATACCCGGTTTTCATACCCTACCCGAACCCGATACATAGGGTATGGTTTTTAGAAGCAATACCCGGACCCGGACCCGAACCCGACCCGATTTTTACCAATACCCGATTTTCTAATACCCGATTATACCCGAACCCGGTTCCATACCCGAACCCCGGTATTTGAAACACCCGATTTGTGCATCTCTACTTTTAACCGGGAATAGGGCCTAATGGGCTAAATCGGTCATTTAGATTGTTTATATAATATAGATAGGGAGAGAGGTGGAGGTGCATAAATTGGGTTTTTCAAATACCCGGTTTCGGGTATGGAACCGGGTATTGGAAAATCGGGTATTGGTAATATCTGGGTCGGGGTTGTCAGGGTATTGTCTCTAAAAACTAGGGGTGACAATCTTGACCCATGGGTTGAATGGGTTGTATCAAAATGTATAAGATGGGTCAGAATGAGTCAAACTAAAAAAAGAAAATGATTGAAATGGGTCAAAACGGGTTTACATTTCTCGCATTTCTTTTATGGAACGAGAAAAACAGAGAAAACTTTTTGGTATTTTTACTTTTTAAGTTTTTGATTTATATTTAGAGTTATAATTTTTTAATTATTTTTTTTTGAATTTTTTTGTGAGGAGTTTTGAAATAGGCTTTGAAATCTCAACCCATTTTGACCAATTTCAAAACCTCTCACCAAAAAATTCAAAAAAATAATTAAAAAATTATAACTCAAAATATAAATCAAAAACTTAAAAAGTAAAAATACCAAAAAGTTTCCTCTGTTTTTCTCGTTTCATAAAAAAAAAACCCGAGAAATGTCAACCCGTTTTGACCCGTTTCAATAATTTTCTTTTTTTAGTTTGACTCATTCTGGCCCATCTTATACATTTTGATACAACCCATGGGTCAAGATTGCCACCCCTACTAAAAACCATACCTTATCCATCGGGTTCGGGTCGTGTATGAAACTGAGTATTTGAATACCCTATTTTCAGGTATAGAAAAAACCCTAGTTTCGGTTTTTTTCCATGTATTTTTTGGTATATATTGGATTTTTTAAGATGTTGCGCTTTTAGGGTTATTTTCGGGTATTTTAAGGTATTTTTCGAGTATAAATCGGGTATTTCAATTACCCGGTTTCGAGTACTGGAAAAACCCGGTTCCGGGTATGGAACCGGTTCGGGTTTTCGGGTATTACCGGGTACAATCGGGTTGATTCGGGTTCGGATTTTAGCACCGAAATGCATACCCTATCCGTACCATACGAGTAAAGTCGGCTACGGGTTCGGGTATTAAAAACCCGGGTATATAAAAAACTGGTTCCGGGTTCGGGTTTTTTGTGCACCTCTAGAGAGAGGGAGAAATATTGATAATGTAAAAAACAAAAACACGTGAGCAACCTAATCTTATTGTACTGTTAAAACAACAAATTATGGACACATGACATCATTCTAGCATGTTCATATAGGATGTCCCATAAACTTTTATCAATTTTAACAATTATTTAATTAAGTAATTTAAACTAGAATTATGATTAAATATTCTTTAATATGTTTATTTGTTTGCCATTCCATCTATAATTAGCTAGCTAATAGCATAGATGTAACCTCTATTTTTAACTACTTATAATTTACTAACTTATGTTACTAAATAGACAAAATAGAAAATCATAAGTCACTTCACCATACAAGACAATCGACATTAATACGTTATTCTTCCAATTTTAAGCCACTACAAAAAATATTATCAAACATAATAGTTTTCATATATTTTTATAAAATGCAAGTTCATATATTACTTGACCAATAACTTTCATTATACTATATGATTTCACTATATTTTATAAATTTATTGTTTTCCAATATTATGTTTTAGTTGTTCATACAAATTTTTACATCTAAGTATCTAATCTAACGATTATGTGATATTCTAATCTTATACACCTAATAATATAATTACTAGCAAATATGTTAAATGTTAAAATATTAAATAGTGAACCTGCAATTCTCATAACCTTCTATTCATCCAATTAATTCTAATTACAAAAAAAAGCATAATATTTTCGTGAAATCATCTTTATACATAAATTTCTGAATTTTATAATTATTCTGATAAGTAATCATATATGTTTACCTTTATCTCACGAATTTATCAATTTCTATCCGCGTGATACACGGGCCACTAACCTAGTACGGTAACAACTTAAATAGAGTGCAACAAATAAAAAGATGCTTGTTTAGCATAGCGTGATATATTAGTTTGGTTTTCCTAAGATGATTCCACCAAGTTTTGCGGCTGAAATATCATATATCAACAAAACAAATTGTTTGTGAACAATTTGCCTCAAACCCCTATTAGTAATCATCACTATTTGAAGCTGCTATTAAATACGAATGTTATGTATGTTTAAAATATAGAAACATTATAATTTATATAAACATGTGGGTTCGTTTGTATAGTACATCTATAGAGCTAACGAGCTATAACTTTTGTGTAACCAATAATAACTTGCTAAGTTTCTACTTCTACCTTAGCATGTTCATCTAACACGGGCTTCTCTATTATCTTTTAATGCATTTCTTTGGCAAGTTCAACAATTGTAGTTACTTTGCTATTTGCATCTTTACCTATATACATAAAAAAATGTACACAAAAAACTTGCATAACAAAGTCAATTGACATTTTAGGATCAAACGCATTTATTATTTATGATGCTTAAATAATTTAATAATGTTTAAGAACTTGGATAGTGAGTTTTCATAAAACGTCTATGTGAGTCATGTATTTCACTTAAGATGCCAAATGATGTAAATATGGGATCATGTACTTAAAAATGAACTTAAGCTCATATAGTCAAATGAGTTCTCGCATCATTAAGGTATGAATAATAACCATTGTTGGGAATTTTAATGAGTTGATCAACAAACCAATCAAGGGTGTCAATAAATGTGGAAAATGACTCAAAATATATCATAGGTGCTAATGTTGTTAATTGAAATCTAATAATCTTTAAACTTGTATTAGAGGTTGGTTAAGGAAGTAGATAGTTGAAATGACCCATATGTTGTAAAATGAGTTTTATATAAAAGAAAACTGCATAATTGATAGAAGGTATGTCGAATTTAGAAAGTAAATAAGGAAATACAAGAAATGGAGATCCTACGGACAAAGGTGAGCAATACATATCCATAAGTAAGAAAGTGTAGGTAGATCCATATTGATTGTATTAATTTTTATTTGATTTATTTATTATATATATCTATAAATAATATTTAATAAAGATTAGAAAATTGGCTCATTCGCACCCCAGTCCATATGATAAGGTGTCATGTTTTCATGTAGCAGTTTGCAGACCATCAAGGCATCAATGCCTTATGTCTGGCTCTAATTAGATCAATAGATCATTCGGTCGCCTACTGTTGGTTCACTGGTTGGGTCTCAAGCCTTTATTGAACTCTTGGGCCTCTTGGCTTTAAAGGTGTTAATTTTTACATTTTTGAAGAGAAATATATTGGTTTTTGAGGAAATGAGAATAATGATAATAGTTGGACTTTAAGTTATTTTATAGTTTTTTTATAAATACTCTCTCACATAATAGAAAGTTAATCAAGTAAAATAGTGTTTGGACTAAGAGCACATGATATATTCCATTAGGTTATATTCTATATAATAATTATATGAAATAGTGTGGCAAAATATGAAGATATTGTCTGGCGTCCCTCTAGACAGGGAATCCACATAATCTTTGTTAGATATGACATGCATACAATTTTATAAAATATTAATATCATTATTCTGTATTACTTAGTTATTAATATTTACATGGTAAGAGTGATAAGTACACACCATGTTATACAAAGATAAACTATTAAAATAACAAAAATCTTGATATTGACTTCTCCTAGGTCTTTTGGTTTTGTAAGGATGAGATCATGTGTGTATCAAATTGAGCTAACAATAGAACTGAACAAAGTATATATCACTCTTTTTGTGCTAAATCTCAAAGAAAGTCTGCTTTTATTTTCTGTCATAAATAAACTGATCTCTTTTATGCTTGGGAATATGAAGAATGTTCGCTATTTGAATGCGCCAAGAGAAAATCGAATCTAATACGAATTGAAATAATATAAAGGTGATTGGAATAAGGCTTTTGAATTGGATCCATACCTAAAACTAGGAGTGACATATCGTGTATACCCCCGTACACGATAAGACACGAACACGAAATGTGTATACTTGTACATGACACGGAAACTTATCATGTACTTGTATCCCAAACACGAACACGAACCTGTTACTACATGGTATACACGACAAAGCACGATAAGAGCTGTTTAAAACACATATTTGACAACATGTTTAATGAAACAAAAGTTGTCGAAAATTCATAAAAGTCTTAAAATAAAGAATAATTTCATGATTCTTAACAAATTTAAGACAAAAATCCATAGAATTCTAATCGGTATATCTATTGAAAACAATTCAACTATTCTAGAGCAAGATAAACTATAAAGAACTAAAAACTAGATAAATAATAGGCATGCAGTAAATTAGATTCCAAGTAGAGAGATTACTAACATACTAAGTAGGGTTAACGATGATGCAGCAAGTTGTGATGACCGGAGGAAGCACCGACGACTCGGGTCCAGAGTTCAGAGGCGGCGCTATTTGCCGGAGTTCATAGGAGGAGCTGATGGCCGAAGACGGAATGTCGTGAGTGATGATGGTAGAGAGACAGAGAGTGAGAATGTTTTAGGAATTTAGAGTTTAGAATAACTTATAATCACACACACACACACATATATATATATATAATTATAAAAATCTTACCAGATACTTAACAGGTTTTACATGTTTAGACACAAAAATTAACAGGTAAATTTGTGTCTACCTGTTTAGTACACGAAACTATTAAGGCCTTACATGTTACATGTTAAATTCGTATAGGTACATGTCGTGTATTCGTGTATAAATTGCCAGACCTACCTAAAAGAACTTCCAAATAGGTTTTTAATTAGTTTCCGTGCCATAAATTAATTAAGGATGTTCTTTATTTGTAATTTGTATGCAACTTGAGAAAATTAAATAAAATAAACTGAGTTAGCTTTCCAAATGGACTTCAAATGAATTTATAAATAGTTCTTTGATTAGTTTTCGAATCTCTCTCTATCACACACACACGGAGTTTTAACGTGCCAAGCTAGACCTTGAGCCTCACAAAATAAAAAGCCTCCATTTTCTAAATAAGCTTTATATATATTTGGGCTTATCATGCTCATATTTGGGTCTTGGGCATGCAATTGAAAGTTAAACGATTCAGTTAGTTGCCTCCCCTTCCTTTCTCGGGAGTTTTATTCAATAGGTACTTTTCTTATGCTTCTCTTCGGCCTTCTTCATTCTTTAATCGATTCAATTAATTAGTTTTGAAGTTCAATCGATTAAATGGGAAGTTTGGTTTTAATCAGTTTTGAGTTTCAATGGGTACTTGGCTTTTAATCAGTTTTGAGTTTTAGTTGGGAGTTGGGTTTATCAATTTTTGAGTTTCAGTTGTCACTGCTTGCAGCTTGTGGAATTGTGGGTCAGTGGGTACTGGGTTTATACTTTCAGTTTGTGGCTTTAAAGTTTAAACAGAAGGACAATTTATGATAGACAATTTGCAAATGTTTTGGCCTCAACAAGGTACTAAGTTTAATAGTGTCAGGCTAAACGTACACCCTGCTTGCTTGTCATAACCCCCCCCTAATGGAAAAACCAACTTTCATATTACCCATTGAAATCATATAATTAACAAATTGACACAAAATTAACGATTTCGAATTATTTTCTTACAATGTTTCGTTTTCTTTTTATAATTTCGGGTTTAGGATTTTAAAATTTTTTTATATCAAATAATCCAAATCCCTTTTAAATTATAAATGTATTCCTGTTGTTTATGTTATGATTTGCACATGAATGGATAACGTGATACATTCGTATTCTGTTATATTAAATTACTTTATTGGTTCTTATTCAAATTGAATTTTCTATTTTAAGATATATATTGTCATTTTAATATTTTGGGTTTATGGTTTAGGGTTTTGGGTTTTCTGTTGAGGGTTTATGGTTTATTTTGTTAAATAATTAAGATCAACAAATAATATGGGATACAAATTATAAAAAGGAAAATAAGAAGTTTGAATTGTATTTCTTAAATACTTGAAAGGAGGGGTATGTTTAGTAAAACTAGAGCAAGGAAAATAAGAGGTTTGAATTGTAGGGTCAAGTTATTCTACAAAGGGTAACAAAAATAAGAAGTGTGAGAAACCATAAATAATTGACATGTGTCAAGTGTGGACCAAAAGAAAAAGGGTACAAAGGTAATTGTACACATTTTCTCTCTCCACATGCAAGGCACATGTTAATACCCCCATCATTTTAGAACGTTTATAACTTTTTCGTATGATATTTTTTTTTTAAAAAAAGTTTATCATAATAACAAGCGTTTTTTTATATTTAATATGAGTATGATTTTTGTTATATAAAATTTAAAACAAAAATCACGTCATTGTGTCTTTTTTCGTCATTATGTCTTTTCGCACACCATTGTGTCTTTTCGCTTATCATTGTGTCTTTTTTCGTCATTGTGTTTTTTCGCACACCATTGTGTCTTTTCGCACACCATTGTGTCTTTTCGCTTATCATTGTGTCTTTTTTCGTCATTGTCTCTTTTCGCACACTATTGTGTCTTTTCGCTTATCATTGTGTCTTTTTTCGTCATTGTGTCTTTTCGCACACTATTGTGTCTTTCCGCACACCATTGTGTCTTTTCGTTAATCATTGTGTCTTTTTTTGTCATTGTGTTTTTTCGCACACCGTTGTGTCTTTTCGCTTATCATTGTGTCTTTTTCGTCATTGTGTCTTTTCACACACCATTGTGTCTTTTCGCTTATCATTGTGTCTTTTCGCAAACCATTGTGTCTTTCCGCACACCATTGTGTCTTTTCATTTATCATTGTGTCTTTTTTCGTCATTGTGTTTTTTCGCACACCATTGTGTCTTTTCGCTTATCATTGTGTCTTTTTTCGTCATTGTGTCTTTTCGCACGCCGTTGTGTCTTTTCGCTTATCATTGTGTCATTTTTCGCTTATCATTGTGTCATTTTTCGCCATTGTGTCTTTTTTCGTCATTGTGTTTTTTCGCACACCATTGTGTCTTTTCGCTTATCATTATGTCTTTTTTCGTCATTGTGTCTTTTCGTACACCATTGTGTCTTTAACTTGAAACGTAAAACACAATGGTGAATACGTATAACACAATGACCTAACACGTAAAAAACAATGATGAATACATATAAAACAATGACCTAAAACGTAAGACATAATGGTGAATACGTATAATACAATGGCCTAAAACGTAAGATACAATGGTGAATATAATGACTTGAAACGTAAAACACAATGAAAACAACATATTGCACAATGACACAATGAACAACAAAAAAACACAATTAAAAAACCCATTATTTTTTTTTATTTTTATATAACAATATGATACTCATATTAAAGATAAAAAAACGTTTATTATTATGGTGAATTTTTTTTTTAAAAAATAATGTCGTATGAAAAAGTTATGAACATTTTAAAATGATGGGGGAATTGGCATGTGCCTTGCATGTAGAGAGAAAAACTCAACAAAGGTGTGTTATTACCTTCATGCCCTTTCCATCAATTTTTATTTATAAAGTTAATCACAGCCATTCAAATCTAAGATCAATGGACATGATTCCTTCTCACATTTCTCATTTTTGTTGTCATTTGTATTTTAACTTTACCCTGAATTATATTATTATTTAAGTTTTTAAAAAAATGTTGATTTAATTTGATTCCGTGATTTAGTGATTTTAATATAATAGTGAGCTTGTATAATGTTTGAAGTTTATAGTTATTGGTCCCAAGTGTGGACAAAAAGGAAGGGTTTATAACATGGCTATTGTAGAAAATGCCACGAAGTTTTTAGTGCTTGAGGCCCCCAAATACATTGGACAACGCCTCTCCACACACACACGCACGCACACGCACACGCACATGCACACGCACACGCACATATATTTGTATCATAATTATTATTTGATCATGACATCATGTCATCATGACACTGAGACACGACCTTTGTCTAAGATTTTGACTCGCAGTCTCATATCATAGTTAGATCTTCAACCACCGTCATCACTTAACCGAATTATAACTTTTAGAGCAGTACGTGACTTTGACTTCTCAAACTACAAGAAGGCTAGAATCCCTTTTATACTAATTGTGATGGATCCGTCATGTTTGCGTTGTGCAACGCTTCTAAATTCTTTGGGTTAGCTTTACCGTTCCACTTATAATTACGGGTGACTATTTTTGTAATGGCATGGACTGATTAGAGAGGCGATTCAACTCCAAACCAATGTGATATGAAAAGTACACACATCTTACATTCACCTTTATCTAATTGTTAAGATTTTCAAATCTATCAGGAGTCTCACACATTTAGCCATTTATGTATAACTTGAGTAGATATGTTCTTTAAACATTTGTCATGTCACGATAAACTAGTATACCTTTGATCCGGATTCTATAGTATGAGATTTTATCCTTTTGTATTTACCGAAAAATTTTACAATTCTACTTAGGGTTGGATTTGAAAATTTACGAGTTTAGATACTAGTCACATTACTAGTGTATAGAGCTGAGTTTGAACTACTACTCTTTTCCCTTTGGTTTATACTTTATACATTAGAGCAAATCACCTGATCAATTGAAACGGTTATTAACCAAATTCTAATCAACTATGAATAATCGAATTCGAGTTGATTAATGAGTTTTAATTCGTATTCAAGTTAGTTTTCATATAACTTATAAAATTTTGTCATGTCGAAGAAACTAAAAACCAACTCGATAAAACAAACCTGGTAACACATGCATAAAGTTACAAGAATATCCCTTGGATTCACTAATTACTTCAAACTCTAAAATTGTACGTCTTTGTTGGTTTTTTGTATTATATAAATGTAAAGTTAAGAATGAACCCTACCGTGATCTTCTTTACCAATCGATCACCTTTGAAACTCAAAACCACGTGAATGCTTTGTGTCCTAATTTCGAAAGAGAGAATCCAAGAGTGGACCACGTGATCCCCACACACAGCCTGCAACATGAGGTGTGGGTATTTATGTTACGTAAAAGAAAATGTATAAAGCCATAATGTAATTCTTATTTATTTAAATCCACTTACTTTAACTTTCTATAACTACAAAAATCATAATCGTAAAAAGTTTTTTTTTGTGTTAAAATCATGTCGTAATAATTATTTTAAAATATTTTTTTTGCAAAATACTTAGGTGGTTACATAGTTCGTTAAGTAGTTAAAAGTGTTTCAGGAGGCTGAAGGGGTACACATTATAATTATATCATTATAATAATAAAATTAATATATAAGTTAAAGCAGAAAAAGTCCACGTCGATCAGTATTCCAAGTTGATTATCAGTTCATACACATTGGATGCCATTTTAGTAAAAAGCGCCTACTTTGACCGGTTTCAAGTAAATTTTGTCAAAAAGAAATTATAGGCTTTAGTAAAAAAGAAATTAAATTTCCTTTTCACATTTCTTTATGGTTTAAATTGATTATTTATTTAATCAACTGAATACGACTAAACTTGATTTGACTAATATAATTGTGTGATAAACAAATTATACACAACTATTAAATCAAGCAACAAATTACATCACAAAAACCAACAAGTCATGAAACAGAAAACACTTGTTTCACCTAGATGAAGTGGTAATTTTACCTTTAATGTTTTCTTTTCATACTCTCTTGAATAACCGGTTGTGATATCACTCTATCAAAATATTGTTTTAACCGGTTTTCTATTGTAACTCATTAAGACGGCTTGTTAGCATATCTGAATCTTGGTTGCTATACCATAACTGAAGAAACACGGATCCAATCCCCGGGTATGGGTCCTGGATCCAATAAGTCTACAGGGTAAGATACGATAATTACTACCAATGATATGAGTGTGACTTCCCAAAGTCCAATGACCGGAACCTGCAAAACAGACACCGTGAGTCTCGTTACAGGAAGGACAAGAGGGGGGGATCTTCCTGTAACCACCCTCCGGCGTGAGAATCAGTAACGTTCGTAAATGGAGAAAGTACTGAAGTAAACAGACTAAGTGTAGTCAGAATGCAAGTGAGTGAATGAATACCTCATACCGTTTGACAAGGTATTTATAGCCGAAGGATGTAGGAAGGTGATTGGGCCAGCTGTCTTCTTCCAGAAGATCTTTGATAACTGCCTGGACGCGTGTCCTCTTGTGATAGGTTGAGCTATACGTCCCATGTGCATGGGTATAACAACCTAGACACGCGTCGCCTAATGATAAGATGGATTGCACCCTGGCCATGTGCACGGTTATAACAAACTGGCTAGGTGTCCTTTATTTATTGGTTGTCCAGTCACGTATTTCCCAAGTAAGAGTGTTGGTGCATTATGTCAGTAGTTCGGTATCTAGTGTCTGTAATCGTGCTAGTTAGTTTTGTTTTGATTTGTATAGGTTGTCTCACAAGTTCGCCTAATATAAGCGAACTTGTGGACAAGCGAAGTTATTGACAACTTCGCCTAGTCTGTTAGGCGAAGTTGTCGAAGGCTTTATAAGCCTTGGCGACGGGTTGTTTAAAAAGGGAAGAAGACCAGTACGTGTAATTGTGATTGAACGTCACGTGTTGAATAGTTGCAATACAACGTGTCTTTTGAGTATTGTAACGTGTATTTGTGCTTGGTTTTAACGTATATCGCTTCCTACGCTCGTATCGTCTTACGTAGGGATTCCGCACCTACGTAGTACGAGATACTTCCGTGTAGATCCGGCTGGGAACCTACAAAGAGTCATGAATCTTCTTCTAGAGAGTATTTGAGTGATGACAGCTGTCCTACTGGCATTATCTTCCGGATGTTTAGGCGGACAGATATCCCGTCCTGCGGATGACTTTTGAGGATGCCAGGATGCTTCCGCGCGTGTTGTGAGGACGTTCCTCCTCATTCGTGATATGCGGGTGGTCCATGTGTCCCGCGGGTGGCTTATAAGAGGATTCTCTGTGACCCGCGGGTGGTACTTAAGGGTATTTAGGTCTTTTTGGTACCCTACCTCTACAAGTCCCCTAGTCCAGTGTTTCTTCCGTGTGAAATCTATATGTGGGTGAAATTCTGGACTTAATGCGTATTGGGGATTTTTATTATTCAGAAGTTAGGTAGAAAATATCTTCTGATGGTATGGATAATCATGAAAAAGGACAAGTTGACCACTCGCAGGCGCGTGAACAGGTGATGGAACGTTTTTTACGGCTGTCACTGTACCCGACTGTACAACTTTTCTCTTTTTCGAATTTCCCGCGTGACGTGTCAGTCGCTGGTTAGGTGATGTTTTTCTCTCTCTATTGTTCATATCCCATCGCATTAATTGCGATGGGCATAAATAATGAGATATATTTTCTAATAGAAGTTTTATCGTCTTTATTCTCTAGTCATCTTTTTATTTTCTCTCTGATAAAGTATCGAATCTTTCTTATATGTCCCCCTTAGATCTTTCTGAAATGTCGAACGTTCAAACAGAGGTTGACGAGATAGAAATTTTATGGGACTATTCTGACTATGAGAAGTTGTTAGAGACTTACGGTATTCCACCAGAGTGGGAACCGGAGTTCCCAGGCCCTGGTTCGATAGCCAGTTTCCCACTGCCTGGGAAATGGCTTTGTATTCTAATTACTTTGTTCATGGGAACTTCCGTTTACCTATAACGAAATTCCTTGAAAAAGTGTTAACCGTCTATGGGATCCATATATCCCAACTGCATCCGCGTGCCATGATGCGAATTCGTCACTACGAATTCGTATGTATAGCACGTGATATTGTACCTCATGCTGATCGACTTCTAGTTTTCTATCGTGTTGTTAACCGTAATGGCTGGTACATATGCCAAGAAGTTTCCGATCGGCGTATCGGGTACGAAGAAAGCTTTCTACGGACTGGCGGGGCAAATTCTTCTGGATTTCTGAAGACGTTATTCCTTTATCTATGGTCCGCCGTCCGGTATATTCTGCTCTCCCGGATGTTGTGACGGCTGCTCACGAAGGTCGTGACGGGTATCGTATTCTCATGACGGAACCAACAGCCATGCGTGCATTGCCAGAGGAAGCTTTAGTGTGGGCAGGCATGAGCCGTTTGTGGCCAGCAGAATTTATGGAACCTATATTTGTGGATCTGCATGAACGTAAGTTATTTGTTATTGTCTTTTTTCTTACTTGAGTATTCTTATAGATCGACTTTTATGTTTTCAGGTCGGAGCTCCATGCTTAATGCCCTTTTTGAGGACAAAGGGTGCATGCGTAAAAGCATCCGCGAGGCGGGGGATCATCCCATCCTTGCTAAGACTAAGTCTTGATTCCTTTTTCCAAAAAAGGTTCGGGCTGAGCCTATCACTTCGGATGCCACCTTTGAAACAGGTGCGTATGTTTTAAACCCTCCTCCTCTTAATGCTATTACTTCCTACGGAATGATCGCCATCTTATCCTCCGGTGATGAAGATGGCGATACTTCTGAGTTTTCTGCCTCTCAAGAAGAGAAGGATTCTGATGAGGATATTCTTAAACGTTCCTTTGTCTCGTCTTTATTAGCAGAATTGGAGAAAATGAGAGCTCTTCGGAATCAAGCGGGCATGGCGACTGCGGATGCTGAGGTAGGGCCGTCAAAGAAGAAACGAAAAACCCATCGCCCTAAGAAGCCCAGTTCAGTCTTGCTGACCGTATCGATACTGTAGAAGGTTAGTGTTGACCTTTTTAAGTATTTATACTTTCATAAGTTGTTTAGCTGAAAATAACTTTTGTTTTGTAGATCCACTGATCTTTGGAGAGGATGTTTCTGAGAAATTGCCTACACCAACTCCTCAACCTAATCAGCGACCATCTCCGTCTCCCGAGAAGAACGTGGAGGATAAGCCTCTGACTCCTCCTGGCCATACTGTCGTGGAGGGTCGGCCATCCTCACCTTTAGTTGAGAATGTTGTAGGAGAAAGAGTGCCAACTCCTCCGACTGATACTATCACTGTAGAGGGTGCTGACTTCCAGTCTGAAACTGATGCTCGTTTTGAATATCTTTTCCAGGCTGGGGGTGGTATTGAAGGTCAGCAGAATAATCCTGCTGTTAACGAGGAGGGTTATAGGATTTGTAAGGCCCCGTTACCGGTAACCCTACTTTCGTGTTGGATTTACTCATAAACACAGTTCTAAATATCAGAGTTAATTAAAAACTTTACGCGGAATATAAAACTTTCATAAAACATTACATATCGATTCATAATCATGTCTTAAAACATTCCTTTTGTCTTTCAAAATCAAAACATAACTTATAAAACATATCAGATCTTCAGATGCCAGGCTTTAGTCTTCTGCCATGTGTCCTCCACTCAAGCCAGCTGTCTCAACCTACTCACCTGCGTGCATACTAAAAGTCAGCTACGCTGAGTGAGTTCTAGTTAATCATACAATACCATACAATACCTTATTACATACATACGTACTTAACCTCATAACTTTCTTTCATACACTCATAAGTACTCATGCCTTCATTCTTACTTACATACTTTCTTTCTTACTTACATACTTTCTTTACATTCATAATCATACGTTTTAAAGAGCCTTTCGCCCTATAACCTCACAGATATTATAAGGGTCTGGTCCCTAACATCACAGATATTATAAGGGTCTGGTCCCTAACATCACAGATATTATAAGGGTCTGGTCCCTAACATCACAGATATTATAAGGGTCTGGTCCCTAACATCACAGATATTATAAGGGTCTGGTCCCTAACATCACAGATATTATTAGGGTCTGGTCCCTAACATCACAGATATTATTAGGGTCTGGTCCCTAACATCACAGATATTGTTAGGGTCTGGTCCCTTGTTTTCGAATATTAGTAGGGTTCGATTCCCTCTTCGTTACCATACAACCATACATCATACCTCGAGTATTATTAGGGCTCGGTACCCTTTTCGTAACCATACAACCATACAAGCATCATTTCCTTCCTTTATTAACTTTATTATGTTCATACACATAAACATACATATCATACTTGCCATATTTATAACGTTACAACCTGACAGTACGTGCAATATCCGAAGATCGTTCACGTACCATCAAGCAATCGTTCATACATATCATACTTACCATATTTATAACGTTACAACCTGACAGTACGTGCAATATCCGAAGATCGTTCACGTACCATCAAGCAATCATTCATACATAACATACTTACCATATTTATAACGTTACAACCTGACAGTACGTGCAATATCCGAAGATCGTTCACGTACCATCAAGCAATCATTCATACATATCACATATATCACATATGGCATATACTTATCACTTAGGATAAATGTATTAACAACACATCAAGTATGCACACAGCCCCGAAAACATAACAAGGAATGGGGCTAGAAACTCACCTGGATCCTGTTACGCTCGCCGTTGATCGTAATTCCTTTCTTTAACTGGGCCCGGCTAACTGTATAATATTTACACATATCAATTAACTACTACTACTCGTTTTGTATTTCTATCTATATATGACCCACAACTAACGGGGGTCCGGGGGCAGCGCCCCTGGCAGCGGGGTTCTAGGGGCGGCAGCCCCTAGCGGGGTCCAAGGGGCAGAGCCCCTGGCTGGGGTTAAGCTGCCAGGTCAGCTTGGAAAAATTTTATTTTCGATAACTGCCTTAACACATTTTCCATTAGGTTTTTAATTTATTTTCTAAGCGAACTTCACTTTAGGCGAAGTTAAACCGTAGGCGAACTTGGCTTCAGGCGAAGTTAAACCTTAGGCGAACTTGGCTTTTAGGCGAAGTTAAACCTCAGGCGAACTTGGCTTTTAGGCGAAGTTAAACCTCAGGCGAACTTGGCTTTTAGGCGAAGTTAAACCTCAGGCGAACTTGGCTTTTAGGCGAAGTTAAACCTCAGGCGAACTTGGCTTTTAGGCGAAGTTAAACCTTAGGCGAAGTTACCATTTCAGCGAAGTTGCCATCAGGCGAACTTGGCTTCAGGCGAACTTATCATCAGGCGAACTTGGCTTGCAGGCGAAGTTCATCAGGCGAACTTAGCTTGCAGGCGAAGTTCATCGCTTGAAGGCGAAGTTGCCCAGATGAAGGCGAAGTTGTCGCGCTGCAGATCTGTTTGCCCATAACTCCTTCGTTTCTTAGCCAAATAACTCGATTTTGGTACCCACGGAATCGTATGATCGGCGCCTACAAATCCCAACCATCAAATCGGCCTAAAATCGACGTTTTAGGGGTCCGATTTGGGCAGTTGTGTTTCGGGTCCGATTAACCCGTCAAATCCTAACCATTATCAGTAATATTAGCTTTGCGGGATTAGTTCTTACCTTTCCAACTCAGATCTACCAGCAAAATCTCGGGTCTCGACTTCGGATCTCGGTCGGTTATGTGTGTGTTTTTGAGTGTGTAAAAGAGAAAGATGGAAATAAAATGATATCTTGGGCTTGGGATGGGTATTTATATCTCTCAAGCCCACGGACCCAAAGCCCATTCTCATTTAACCCATCTTACGTAATCTAAGCCCATGACCCGTTCCTTACTCGACATTAAATAACTAAAACGTGAAATCACTAAACATAACTTTCTTTTATTTAACATTATAAAAAAATTTTAGGATGTTACAAGTCTTCCCCCCTTAAAGAGGTTTCGTCCCCGAAACCTAACTATTACATAAACAAACTAGGGTAAAACTTGCGCATCTCATCCTCGACTTCCCAAGTAGCATCTGATCCCTTGCGGTGTTTCCATATCACTTTTACCAAGGGTATAATCTTGTGACGAAGCTGCTTCTCCTTGCGATCAACGATCTTTATCGGTTGCTCGATGTAGTTCAATTGTTCATCAACCTCGATGTCCATTAATGGCACGTGAGACGTGTCATCAGCTAGACACTTCCTCAGATGAGAAACATGGAAGGTTGAATGAATTCCTTCTAACTCATCGGGTAAATCCAGCTTATAAGCTACTTCCCCCACACGATACAAAATTTTAAATGGTCCAATGTACCTCGGACTTAGCTTCCCTCTCTTTCTAAAACGGATAATTCCTTTCCAAGGCGAGACCTTAAGCATCACATAGTCGCCAACGTTAAACTCAATTGGTCGTTGCCGCTTATCCGCATAAGACTTTTGTCTGTCTTGAGCGGCTTTCATTCTTGCTTTGATCTGATCGAACTTTGAAGACGTTTCTTGAACCACTTCTATACTTCCCATTTCCTTCTGACCAATCTCACCCCAACACACCGGGGTTCTACATCGTCTACCGTACAGCATCTCAAACGGTGGCATACCAATACTCGAATGGTAACTGTTGTTATAGGAGAACTCTGCCAGATGCAGATGATCATCCCAACTTCCACCAAAATCTAAAACGCAAGCACGTAGCATATCCTCAAGGGTTTGGATCGTCCTTTCAGACTGTCCATCGGTTTGAGGATGATACGCCGTACTGATGTTCAACCTCGTCCCCATAGCTTCATGAAATTTCTTCCAGAACCTCGAAGTAAACCGTGTATCCCTATCAGACACGATCGATAACGGTACTCCATGCTTGGTTACCACTTCCTTGATGAACAAGCTTGCTAACATTTCTGACGAGATGGCCTCTCGTATGGGCAGAAAGTGAGCACTCTTGGTCAAACGGTCCACAATCACCCAGATGGTATCATGTTGCTTAGCTGTACGAGGTAGCTTAGTTATGAAATCCATGGTGATGTGTTCCCATTTCCACTCAGGTATCTCTAGCGGTTGCATCTTCCCATAAGGCTTTTGGTGCTCGGCTTTGACTTGTAAGCAAGTTAAGCACTTACTAACATAATCCACTACATCGTTCTTCATTCCTGGCCACCAGTAATCTCTTTTCAAGTCTTGGTACATCTTTGTAGCTCCTGGATGGATTGAGTACCTTGACTTATGAGCTTCATCTAAGATTCGACTTCTAAGATCACCATGGCGTGGGATCCACATACGGTCGAACCTAGTCTTAACTCCATGAGTGTTTTCCATCAACTCATCTTGCTGGCCATAAATCCTTTCTTTCTTTACTAACCCTTCGTCTACTAACACTTCTGACTGCACTTTGATGATTTCTTCAAAAAGACTTGAGTTCATGATCAACTTGTATGATTTCACGGTTGCAAGGACTTCCTCATTCTTACGACTTAGCGCATCAGCGACCACGTTAGCTTTACCGGGGTAATACTTAATCTCACAGTCGTAATCCTTTATCAATTCTAACCATCTTCTCTGCCTCATGTTCAATTCTTTCTGCTCGAAGAAGTACTTTAAACTCTTATGATCGGTATAGATAGTACACTTAGTGCCGTACAGATAATGCCTCCATATCTTAAGAGCATGCACTACAGCTGCTAACTCCAAATCATGCGTCGGATAAGTACTCTCATGGACTTTCAACTGTCTAGACGCGTAAGCTATCACCTTCCCTCGTTGCATCAACACGCAACCTAACCCTTGATGCGAGGCATCAGCACAAACAACAAAATCCTCATCACCATCGGGTAAAGTAAGGATTGGAGCTTGCGTGAGTCTCTTCTTCAATTCTTCAAAGGCTTCCTCCTGAAACTTTCCCCAACTGAATACTATCGACTTTCGGGTCATACCGGTCAGCGGTGCGGCTATCTTGGAGAAACCTTCGATGAATCTCCTATAGTAGCCAGCTAACCCTAGGAAGCTTCGTATATCAGTCGGATTCTGCGGAGTCTTCCAATTCGTTATCGCTTCAATCTTAGCTGGGTCCACGGTAATCCCCTCCGGATTAACCACATGACCTAAAAATTGCACTTCTCTTAACCAGAACGCGCACTTCGAAAACTTGGCGTACAACCTTTCTTTCTTCAGAACTTCCAATACCTCTCTCAGATGCTCGGCATGGTCAGACTCACTCTTTGAATAAATCAATATATCATCGATGAAGACGATAACCGACTTATCCAACATCGGTCGACACACCCTATTCATCATGTCCATAAATGCTGCAGGAGCATTTGTTAGACCGAATGACATTACAAGGAACTCGTAGTGTCCATACCGCGTTCGGAACGCTGTTTTAGGGATGTCTACCTCTTTCACCTTCAGCTGATGGTAGCCTGATCTGAGATCTATTCGTGAGAACCAACTCGAACCTTGCAGTTGGTCAAACAGATCGTCAATCCTAGGCAAGGGGTATCTATTCTTTACCGTAAGCTTATTCAACTCACGATAGTCTATGCACATTCTCATACTTCCATCCTTCTTTTTCACAAACAAAACCGGTGCGCCCCACGGAGAAACACTCGGTCTGATAAAACCCTTGTCGAGGAGTTCTTGCAGTTGGGACATCAATTCCTTCATCTCGGACGGTGCTAGACGGTAAGGAGCTTTCGCGACGGGCTGGGCTCCTGGTACTAGATCTATCTGAAATTCTATCTCTCGCTCAGGTGGCAACCCCGGAAGATCCTCAGGGAATACTTCTGGGTAGTCGCGCACAATAGGAACATTCTTCATTTCTTTCGTCTCGGCCGTAGCGTTGACAATATACGCCAGGTAGGCACCGCACCCTCGCCTTAACAAACCCTCGGCTTTTATCATCGAAATGACATTAAGCCCATAACTCTCCTTATCACCATAAACCGTCACCGCACTACCATCCAATGACTTCAACCTTATCATCTTACTTTTACATACTATCTGAGCCTCAAACTCAGACAACCAATCCATACCCAAGACTACATCGAACCCTCCTAAGGCCATAACATACAAAGTAACAGGGAACTCATGTCCCTCTAACTCTATCTTACAATTCTTAACCATTTTTGTTATTTTCACCGAAGTGTCACTTGCGGTTTCTACTACAAAAGTTTCAGACACTCGGCAGCCTTTCATTTTAGCTAGTTTACTAAACGTCGTAGCTACAAAACTTCTATTCGCACCAGAATCAAATAATACAGAAGCGGAAACATCGTTCACTAGAAACGTACCTGTGACGACATCCGGAATCTGCCTGGCTTGTTCCTGGGTCAGCATGTAGGCTCTAGTTCTGGGCCTAGCTTGATCGGCATCCTTCTTTCCACTACCTCCAGCTACACCTTCAGTGCACTCCCTTGACATATGGCCTGTCTTGCCACATTTGTAACATGCTGGCTTCGCACTGCACTCATTGGCATAATGCCCTACCTTCCCGCACTTATAACAGGCATTCGACCCCATCCTGCATTCTCCACCATGAGCCTTTCCACATTTGAGACAAACATTAGAACTTTTACCCCACTTGCACTCACCACCATGCCTCTTTCCGCAGGTCTTACACGATCTCTTCTCCCACACTTTCTGTTTCTTATCCTTGGAGTTCCATAACTGAGTTCCGGGTCGTTTAGCAGGAGTGACCCCTTTCTTCTCTTTCTCTTCGTCCCTTTCCACCCTATCATCCGCGGCCACGTCAGCATAGACCATTTCCGCGAGTCCAACAGCCGAATCAAAAGTAGCAGGTTGAATCGCCCTGACTAACATGCAGACCTTTTGTGGCAACCCCCTCACATAACATTTGATTCTCTTGACCTCAGTGTCAACCATGTCAGGCACCAACCTAGATAGTCGGTTGAACTCCGTGGTATACTCACGATGCGTCATCATACCGGCTTTTAAATTCTGGAACTTCATCTCCGTTCTTTCAACCTCGGCATCTGCACAGAACTTCTTCATTACCAACTCTTTCAAATCTTCCCACTTCATCTCTTTGATCTCTTCACGGGTCTTCCTCTGCTCCAAACTCTCCCACCAATACATAGCCTCATCTACGAATGACTGAGTAGCATAACCCACAGCTTGGTCGGGACGGCAGTCGCTAATGCGGATAACCTTGTCCATAGCGGTTATCCACTGGAGAGTAGCGATTGCGTCACCTAAACCAGTCAGCTTAGGCGGGTCACAACCTTTGAAGGACTTATAGCTGCACCCACCTTGTCCTCCTCTCCTATCATCGACTTTCACAGACTTATCCCCACTCGAGGCCCCTCTTACACCTTCCCCATCCTTTCTACCATCACCACCCGCCCCTTCAGCAGTTCGCTCACGGCTTCCAGCAGATCCTTCGGGATTCAGGTTCTTCACAGCAGCAACTACAGCCTGAACGATGGCTGCTTGAACTGCAGGGCTAAGTTGAACTTCCTCGTTGTTGTTCTGGTCTCCTCCAGCTGCGCTTCCTTCATCTTCGGTGTGGGAAGCTTCTTCTACCGAAGGTTGCCGGACAAGACGAGGCCTGCCACGACGTCCAGTGCGACCCCCAGTTTCAACAAATTCTCCAGCTCCAGCCATTAGTATTCTAAAGGGGAAAACACAAACATCGTCACTCAAGGAACCGTTTAGTACAAGGATGGTAAGGCTAACAGGTAATAACAGTGGCAGTTGTGATTAGCTGATCACGTTACTTTCCGTGTCCTATACACTTCCTTTTATGAGTCTATTTGTGCTGGTTCTACTTAAGCAGTTAGTCAATTCAAACAATCAATTATTCCTATCCGTACCATTCTCATATCTTTTCTTTCTCATTAACATATATCATTTAATCATACCTTTCACCTTTACTGATCTTGCTTGAGCGACACATGGCATTCTTGAACTGGCATCTTCTTTCTTTTCTTACTTAAATCCCATTCTCTGTTCGAGTCTAAGCATGTAGGATGCTTAAATCTCTCGAACTTTGCTCTGATACCAACTTGTAAGGCCCCGTTACCGGTAACCCTACTTTCGTGTTGGATTTACTCATAAACACAGTTCTAAATATCAGAGTTAATTAAAAACTTTACGCGGAATATAAAACTTTCATAAAACATTACATATCGATTCATAATCATGTCTTAAAACATTCCTTTTGTCTTTCAAAATCAAAACATAACTTATAAAACATATCAGATCTTCAGATGCCAGGCTTTAGTCTTCTGCCATGTGTCCTCCACTCAAGCCAGCTGTCTCAACCTACTCACCTGCGTGCATACTAAAAGTCAGCTACGCTGAGTGAGTTCTAGTTAATCATACAATACCATACAATACCTTATTACATACATACGTACTTAACCTCATAACTTTCTTTCATACACTCATAAGTACTCATGCCTTCATTCTTACTTACATACTTTCTTTCTTACTTACATACTTTCTTTACATTCATAATCATACGTTTTAAAGAGCCTTTCGCCCTATAACCTCACAGATATTATAAGGGTCTGGTCCCTAACATCACAGATATTATAAGGGTCTGGTCCCTAACATCACAGATATTATAAGGGTCTGGTCCCTAACATCACAGATATTATAAGGGTCTGGTCCCTAACATCACAGATATTATAAGGGTCTGGTCCCTAACATCACAGATATTATTAGGGTCTGGTCCCTAACATCACAGATATTATTAGGGTCTGGTCCCTAACATCACAGATATTGTTAGGGTCTGGTCCCTTGTTTTCGAATATTAGTAGGGTTCGATTCCCTCTTCGTTACCATACAACCATACATCATACCTCGAGTATTATTAGGGCTCGGTACCCTTTTCGTAACCATACAACCATACAAGCATCATTTCCTTCCTTTATTAACTTTATTATGTTCATACACATAAACATACATATCATACTTGCCATATTTATAACGTTACAACCTGACAGTACGTGCAATATCCGAAGATCGTTCACGTACCATCAAGCAATCGTTCATACATATCATACTTACCATATTTATAACGTTACAACCTGACAGTACGTGCAATATCCGAAGATCGTTCACGTACCATCAAGCAATCATTCATACATAACATACTTACCATATTTATAACGTTACAACCTGACAGTACGTGCAATATCCGAAGATCGTTCACGTACCATCAAGCAATCATTCATACATATCACATATATCACATATGGCATACACTTATCACTTAGGATAAATGTATTAACAACACATCAAGTATGCACACAGCCCCGAAAACATAACAAGGAATGGGGCTAGAAACTCACCTGGATCCTGTTACGCTCGCCGTTGATCGTAATTCCTTTCTTTAACTGGGCCCGGCTAACTGTATAATATTTACACATATCAATTAACTACTACTACTCGTTTTGTATTTCTATCTATATATGACCCACAACTAACGGGGGTCCGGGGGCAGCGCCCCTGGCAGCGGGGTTCTAGGGGCGGCAGCCCCTAGCGGGGTCCAAGGGGCAGAGCCCCTGGCTGGGGTTAAGCTGCCAGGTCAGCTTGGAAAAATTTTATTTTCGATAACTGCCTTAACACATTTTCCATTAGGTTTTTAATTTATTTTCTAAGCGAACTTCACTTTAGGCGAAGTTAAACCGTAGGCGAACTTGGCTTCAGGCGAAGTTAAACCTTAGGCGAACTTGGCTTTTAGGCGAAGTTAAACCTCAGGCGAACTTGGCTTTTAGGCGAAGTTAAACCTCAGGCGAACTTGGCTTTTAGGCGAAGTTAAACCTCAGGCGAACTTGGCTTTTAGGCGAAGTTAAACCTCAGGCGAACTTGGCTTTTAGGCGAAGTTAAACCTTAGGCGAAGTTACCATTTCAGCGAAGTTGCCATCAGGCGAACTTGGCTTCAGGCGAACTTATCATCAGGCGAACTTGGCTTGCAGGCGAAGTTCATCAGGCGAACTTAGCTTGCAGGCGAAGTTCATCGCTTGAAGGCGAAGTTGCCCAGATGAAGGCGAAGTTGTCGCGCTGCAGATCTGTTTGCCCATAACTCCTTCGTTTCTTAGCCAAATAACTCGATTTTGGTACCCACGGAATCGTATGATCGGCGCCTACAAATCCCAACCATCAAATCGGCCTAAAATCGACGTTTTAGGGGTCCGATTTGGGCAGTTGTGTTTCGGGTCCGATTAACCCGTCAAATCCTAACCATTATCAGTAATATTAGCTTTGCGGGATTAGTTCTTACCTTTCCAACTCAGATCTACCAGCAAAATCTCGGGTCTCGACTTCGGATCTCGGTCGGTTATGTGTGTGTTTTTGAGTGTGTAAAAGAGAAAGATGGAAATAAAATGATATCTTGGGCTTGGGATGGGTATTTATATCTCTCAAGCCCACGGACCCAAAGCCCATTCTCATTTAACCCATCTTACGTAATCTAAGCCCATGACCCGTTCCTTACTCGACATTAAATAACTAAAACGTGAAATCACTAAACATAACTTTCTTTTATTTAACATTATAAAAAAATTTTAGGATGTTACAGGATTGAGGAATCTCCTCCTCGGTCTCCTCCCCAACAGCCTTTTTCAACCCCAGCTCGCCTTAAACCTTCAGGTTCCCGTTATTACGGGGACACGGGTCTGGCGATACGCATGAATTATTTGTCCCTCCGTGGGGTATTACTAATGGTTCTCGGTTCTCCCATCCTAGAACTTGTATGGATTTCATTGAACACCGTACGCCGCCCGCTGAAATGGCATATCAACGTGACCTTTCCCGCCATGATCTTCACACGAATCTAGCTTATCATTTAGCTAATGCTCTGGCGGGGAGTCAGGAAATCTTAAGTGAGTGGCGTACTCAAGGTGGGAAGGTGGGAGAAGCTCGGCGAGCCACTGAGGCTGCCAAGAAGGAAGCTGAGGAGCATCGGATTGCCGCCCAAACTGCTAGGTGGAAACAAGCCGACACGGAGAACGCCCTCAAGAGTGAGAAGGATCGTAACGCGGACGCTGCTCGACGATGGAAAGAAGCCCGTGAAAGGCAAAATTCTATTCGTGAAGCAGATTGGGCCAAGGCTCAGAAGGATAAATATGATTTAGCCCGTGCCCAGGAAACCAACTCCTCATTAGAGAATCAAGTTGCTCTTCAGGGTGCCCGAATTGATCTTGAGGAGGAGCTAAAGTTGCAAAAGGAACGAGTCAGTCTTAAAGATCAAAGTGTTGTTGAAATTCAGACTGCTTATGACTCTCTCCTCAAAGCTCATGAGGAAGCTATCGCGGAATCGAAGGAACTCCAAGCGCGGGCAGAGCGTGCGGAGCAGGACCGTCAGTGGTTCCTTACTCGGGGAGTTGATGCTGTAAGTTAATCTTTATCGTTTATTATTTCGCTCTTATTCTTTGATATTAGGAACTTATGTTTTTGTCTCAACAGGTCGTTCGCCATATTAAAGGAAGTAAGGAGCTGAATGATAGCTTTGCCAATGTGATGGCTGCTTCTGCATCGCTTGGGCGTGTTATGGGGTTTCACGAAGGAGTGAGTTATACTCGAAGCAACCGCACATTTCAAGACCATCCGCTATATGGTGTAAACGTCAAACAAGATCGTGCGAACCGGGTCAAGGAGCATGACACTTTAGTGTTTCCTTTACAAGATGCGCTTCCAGAGTTTGCTTTCGTATACGACGGAGTACAACTTTTGAAGGGTTACCTTGGGGAGGAATCTGAGGATGTTTCCTCAGAAGATACTTTGCAGAAGGCTCCGGAACATCCATCAGGCTCGAACCCTTAGGATATTCTTAGGTTTTTATCACTTGTAATTTTTCTTTCTCATTTTGTAATTATCTTTTGAATAGTTAATGAGAAAACCTCTTTGAATTTTGTGGACACTCAACTGTTTGGAAAAAATATCTCTAAAAGATATTTTTGAAATTTACGGCTTTTGAAATGCTCAAATGTTTGGATAACTATGATGACGTGACGGAGAGAGAAGATCATTGAGGACAACTGATAAGACGTGTCTGGCGTCTTATGACAACCTGTTTTCACTATCTTGAATTTACCGCCTGACGTGTCAACCGTCTGGTGGTCCGCCGTTTCTCTCTCCTCTGTCACTCTATGGATCGCATTAATTACGATGGGTATAAATATAACCCTTGCGGTTTCCACTTAATCTTTATCACTTTCAAATTTCTCTCCAACGCTCTAGACTTTCTAACCTTCTCTGAGATTTCTTCTCCTTCTGATATTTCTTCATCTTCCTATTATTTAAATGGCTAAAGAAAAGAAGGGTACCCCTACTATAAACGAGGTTGAAGTCTGCCTTAGAGAAGAAGATTATAACGACGTTGTAAATGTGTACGGATTGCCGACGGAGTGGGAACCGGAGCGTCCTGCTAGTGGTTCTATTGCCAGTAACCGTCTGGTGGTTGACGAATACTTGTAACCCACTGTCTGCAAATTGTGTCCCGTTGTCATTAACGAGCTCTAAAGGGAGGCCAAAACGGCATATGATAAATTCCAACAAGAATTTTTTAACACTTGCCGCCGTTATAGAAGCAACTGGTTTGGCCTTCACCCATTTTGTAAAGTAGTCAATGGCTACTATTAAGAATTTGACCCGTCCGGGGGCTTCAGGGAAAGGTCCCATTATATCAATAGCCCATTTTTGGAACGGCCAAGCTGAAGTGACTGGAACTAATTCGTTCTTTGGTCGTAGCGTGTTAGGGGCATGCCGTTGGCAAGAATCACACTTTCTAATTTCGTTCACGACATCCACGTGCATCCCTGGCCAATAGTATCTGGCATTCATTAACTTCGCCACGAACATACGCGGGCCAGCGTGAAGACCACAAATGCCTTCGTGAACCTCTCTGATTAAGTAGTTTGCGTCCTCGGCATCCACACATCGTAGTAGTGGTCCGAGGAAGGAACGTCGATACAAGACACCGTCAAGTATTTGATAGTTCAAGGCTTTGTGTTTTATCTTCCGGGCCGCTGTTTTTCCCTCCGGAAGTACTCCAGACGACAGGTATGCTGTAATCGGTGTCATCCAGGATTCCACTCCCGTTTGGATCACTAAAACCTGATGTTGCGGGACAGATGGGCGGTTTAATATTTCGATGCGGATGTATTTGGCAACGTGTTCGAAGTTTGTTGAGGCCAATTTACTGAGGGCATCCGCTGATCTGTTCTCACTTCTCTTTATATGAATGACTTTGCAAGAAGAGAATTGGAGCATCAGATCTTTCGCATGTGACACATATGAAGCCATGATATCATTTTTTGCTTCGTATGTGCCGTTGATCTGTCCCGCAATCAACATGGAATCCACTCGGGCCAGATAGGGCCTTTCGCATGTCTATTTGGTCTCGGGGTTTGAAACTCGACTTTAAATTTTTGCTTTGAGTTACCACTTCTCAATGTTTTCTCAGTGTTCGCATACACTTTTGCTGCAGTCATGAGATCGTCCCACTCTTTTGGCATTCCATCTCTGCCCATAAGTGTGCGGACTAAATCATCACATCTGACGTTTTTGCGGAAGACACCCCGAAGCATGTCTTTGCTAATTCCTCCGATGTTCAGGCTCTCATCATTGAATCTGGTGATAAAATCTTCTATAGACTCGTTATCGCGACGAACGACATCTAAAATTTCTGACTGATCTCGCGTATGCTTCTTCTGCTGACTGAATTGTTGAGAAAATTTCTTCACCAAATCGTCCCAGATAGAAATTTCACCGTCGGGTAACTTTTCGAACCATTATCTTGCTGCCCCTGTTAGTGTCAACGCGAACATTTGACACCAATAGGGAAGCGTCCAACCACTAACACCGCCTACCGCCACAAAGTTCTGAAGATGATCACTTGGATCAGTCATACCATTGTACTTACCTACCGATGTAGGTATCTTAGCATTAACAGGAAAGGGTGTTGTGGCAATGCTTGCTATGAACTTAGATTTCTCAGGGAAATCCGCGGGGCGATATGGTTTGGTAAAGTCTCATTCAGCATTGCTATGGTACTCGGTGTGGCGGACGGTGTCATGCGGACGACTACTTCTCGCCTGGGAGCTCATCCTACTATCCCCGGTATACATACTGTAATCTCCCGGGTGATAAGATGAATCATAACTATCAAACTCCTCAAAATAGGATGGTATCCGCATGTCTATGCGAGGACGAGGGCGTAGCCTCGGTAATTCGCCAAATTCTGGCTCCGCCTGTTGGCTGTAACGAATCTGACTTCCTCTCACTATTGGTGGAGGGGAGGGAGATCTCCTAGGAGATTCCTCATAATCCAAAGTGCGAGCGTGAAGTCGTTCATTACGTTTTCTTCTCTCGTATTCAGCCACCAAACTTTGTTGTTGCACGCGGAGCCACTCCTCAGGAGTTAATGCTCCTCTGGATCTAGAATTACGTTGATGAGATCTCGCGATGTCAGAATCGCCTGAATCATTTTCTAGATCCAATTCTGGCCGTTTCCGGCGAGTCTCATCCGTAATTCGTTTTTGACCCAAATTAGAACCTTCCGGTGCCAAGGCACGTCCCATGTTTGTGGGGGTGGGATCGGTTGGTGCTGTGACATTTTCTAGGGAAAAACCCCAGGTGTTACCTCAGTGATTTGTGACCCCGGAGCAGTGATACGCTCAAGAGCACGACCACCCTGAGTTGTGATACGTGCAAAAACACTGAGACCCGGAGGTGCTTCTGTGTTAGTTACACGTGAATCGGGTGCAGGGGTTCCCGTCGGCCCTTCAGGAAGTTTACTCATATCGAACGAACCAAAAAACCGACAGAGACAAAATTATGCAATTCTAACACCAACACGGATGGCGCTAATGAAGAAACACGGATCCAATCCCCGGGTATGGGTCCGGGATCCAATGAGTCTACAGGGTAAGATACGATAATTACTACCAATGATATGAGTGTGACTTCCCAAAGTCCAATGACCGGAACCTGCAAAACAGACACCGTGAGTCTCGTTACAGGAAGGAAAAGAGGGGGGATCTTCCTGTAACCACCCTCCGGCGTGAGAATCAGTAACGTTCGTAAATGGAGAAAGTACTGAAGTAAACAGACTAAGTGTAGTCAGAATGCAAGTGAGTGAATGAATACCTCATACCGTTTGACAAGGTATTTATAGCCGAATGATGTAGGAAGGTGATTGGGCCAGCTGTCTTCTTCCAGAAGATCTTTGATAACTGCCTGGACGTGTGTCCTCTTGTGATAGGTTGAGCTATACGTCCCATGTGCATGGGTATAACAACCTGGACACGCGTCGTCTAATGATAGGATGGATTGCACCCTGGCCATGTGCACGGTTATAACAAACTGGCCAGGTGTCCTTTATTTATTGGCTGTCCAGTCACGTATTTCCCAAGTAAGAGTCATGAATCTTCTTCTAGAGAGTATTTGAGTGATGACAGCTGTCCTACTGGCATTGTCTTCCGGATGTTTAGGCGGACAGATATCCCGTCCTGCGGATGACTTTTGAGGATGCCAGGATGCTTCTGAGCGTGTTGTGCGGACGTTCCTCCTCATTCGTGATATGCGGGTGGTCCATGTGTCCCGCGGATGGCTTATAAGAGGATTCTCTGTGACCCTCGGGTGGTACTTAAGGGTATTTGGGTCTTTTTGGTACTCTACCTCTACAACAACCCCACACAAGCTATAATATGCTGGTCAGTATAGTTGTAAAATGATTTCACAGCATGCTGGTCAGTATAGTTGTAAAAAGATTTCACAACCTAGAATGATTCCACAACCTTTGAAAACTGGGTTGTAGCGATTTGATGAAAAACAATAGTATTCATAATGTGACACATGACTGAAACGTCTAACAATAGAGGTTTCCTCTGATAACGGGACCCACAGACGGACCAACGATTTGCTGGCATGCGACATTTATTTTTAGAGAAAGCGTCTATCGATACACATTGTGAAGGGAAACGTCACGTGAAGTGGAGGTAACGTCTGCCTAAGTCGATAAAAACGTCTAGGGATCAATTCCCCCCACCCCTAAACGTCTATGTAACCGTTTCTTTAAAAAAATGGCACGTGTCCGTAAATCGTTGGTTCGCCCATGGGTCGAGCTAAGAGAGGAAACCCCTATAATTCGAACGTTTCATATGTTTATTTATTTTGCCTTTTCCACTTAGTCAATGGCCATTTGACTCATTTTAATGATTTTTCTTTTTTAATCGTCCATTAACATTATAAAATAATCAGCCATTGATAAAAAAGGTTTTCCATTAATTACAACCTTAATCTAAACACATACGTGGTCCGGTCTGGTCTGAATGTGACGATCAGAAAAGGTCACGATTTCATTTGCGGAAGATAAAGTTTCATAATATAGAATCAAGTACCACAAAAAGCTCACAGGTGTGTCTCTCTCAAATAAAAAGACGATAAAGAAGCCAGCCGAGCCATGCGGTACGTGGTGCTGAATCTAAAGTTACAAATAATTAACATTTAACAACAAACAGCCAAACAATTTCACTGTGGGAAGTGCGAACATTCTGATCTCATCTAATCTAATATTAACTTTTAGCTATAACACACTGTTGCTTTAGTGGCTGGCAAAGATTAACGACCACTCATCTTTTTCCTCCTACCTTGTCTCTTTTCTCTTCTTTTTATTTTTATATCCATTTATCACTTCACATTTTAGTATAAAGATAACAAGACATTACATATAATTAATTATGTAGTGTGTGGTGTGGGGTACGTACGTTCCATTTGTTTTTTTCCTTCCTAAAAAGATTGCACTCTCCTAGTGTTCATTTGAGAACTGTTTGATTCGTTTTATTTTTCCTGTTTCTCTGATTTATTCCTTACCATTCGTTTAAACTCGAGATGGGTGTTGTTTGTTTTCATCTTATATTCAATTTCTCAACTGGCTTTTCAACATAACACTAAGGTTTGTATATATAATCCTATTCTATTGTATTATATATTTATATGTGTATGTTTTGAATATCTTACATTATGTTGCATAATATTAAGCCTGACACTGTAACAAGAGGTTAACCATTTCGTCATTCGTGAAGTAATAAGTGTTGTTTTTTAGTGCAAAGCTTGTGTTTTTGTTTAAAGTTCCAAAGCAAGTTGATGTTTGTTTGTTGTCTACATATTTGGTGGTGTATTTTAACTGATATCAAGATTATGTTGGGAGTGTGACACAGGTGCGTGCTTCATATTGCCATTGGTAGTAGCAAGATTTTGTTGAAGAATGTGGATTTTGTAGGCTTTGATTATTCAACATTTGGGTGGTTTTGAGGAGAGAGAAAGAAATAATTAAAAGCTCTCTGAAACTGTGTTTCATTTGAACTAGTGTCTTCTTACTTATGATTTTGTCTTGAAGGTGAAATAAGTTTAGCCTCTTGAAGATGAAGTTTATGAAACTTGGATCAAAACCTGATTTGTTTCAGTCTACTGGTGATAATATTCGGTTAGTATGTTATTACTCTCTTGTGAACTTTGTTGTTTGTGTTTGACAGTTATCTATTTGATGATATAGGCTTGTAAAGATACCTAACGGACATGAATGGAGCATGTTCATATTCTTCGTTCGTTTGACTTTAACTTAGCAAACTATCAAACACAAACCATTAAATAATCTTGTTCATGTTCGTTTGTGAAGAAAATGAACACACCCGTGTTTGTTAGTTAAGAGTATAAATGAATATAGATGAATAAAGATAACGCAACTAAAACTATTTTGAAGTAATGTGAAGAACGTTATAATGTTATTTAAAATGTACTAAGTTATAATGGGCCAGAAATTTTAAAATGAATATATTCACGAATGTAAATGAACAAACTTAAACAAACAAATTTAAATGGATAGGCGCAAACGAAAGCTCCAACATAAATGAACAAACGAGACGTGTATTCATGTTCGTTAATTAAACAAAATGAACAAAATTTTATGTTCATGTCCGTACGTTTAACTATTTGCACAAATTTTATGTTCATGTTCGTACGTTTCGTTTACATGCGTAGATGGCTATGAAATTTTGTAGCATGTGTTCTGAACTTAACTGTTAAATGATTTTGTTCATGTTCAGATATGTAGCAACTGATCTAGCTGCTGATATGATTGTAAGCATTGGAGACGTTAAATTTTGCGTGCACAAGGTTTGATATTTCATTATTTTATACCATGTTAACAAATTAAACATCTTTCCTTAAAACAGTCTAATGAAATATTATCTTCGGTTCCTTTTAGTTCCCATTATTATCCAAGAGCGCGCGTTTGCAAAAACTCGTTACAGTTCAAGACACCGAAAACAATGAAGAAATTGAAATCAACGAGGTGGGCCCATGGGGTTTGAAATCTGTGCTAAGTTTTGTTATGGCATGACTGTCACACTCAACGCGTACAATGTGGCCATGGCTCGATGTGCAGCCGAGTATTTAGAAATGTATGAAACCGTCGATAAAGGAAACCTCGTTTACAAAATCGAAGTGTTTTTAAACTCGAGCATTTTTAAAACATGGAAGGATTCGGTTATTGTTTTCCAGTCAACAAGGGGTCTTGTTCCATGGTCCGAAGAGTTAAAAGTGGTTAGCCATTGTCTAGACTCGATCGCTTCAAAAGTATCGGTTGATAGTTCTGAAGTCGAATGGTCGTTTACTTATACGAGGAAAAAAAGCGTTACGGTTCCAAAAGATTGGTGGGTGGAAGACTTATGTGATCTTTCAAGCGATTTGTATAAACGAGTAATGATCGCGATTAAGTCAAATGGGAAAACGGGCTCGTATGTTATTGGTGAATCTTTAAGTTTATATGTGCAAAAGAGATTGCATTGGTTCGGAAACGAAGCGGCAAACGAGACGGGGATGTTGTAAAAACCCGTGCTTTGATTGAAATGATACTCGAGCTTTTACCGGATGAAACCGAAAGTGTTTCTTGCAGGTTATTGGTTCATTTGTTACACGCGTGTGTGGTTTTAGAGTGTGCGGGAACTAAAAGGAAGGAATTGATGAGATGGATTGGGAATCGGTTGCACGATGCAACCGTGTCTGATATTGTGATTCTCGACGTTGATTTGGTTCAAGAACTCGTTGCAGTATTTATGACGCGCGATCAAAATGATGAAAACAGGATATTGGAAGTCAATGGTGACTCGAGTGCGAAAGTTACCGTGGCCAAGATTATCGACGGGTACCTTGCTGAAATTGCGAAGGACCCGGACACATCATTGTTAAAGTTTGCTGACCTGGCGGACATGGTGTCAAGTTTACCACGATCGACACATGACGGGATTTATCGCGCTATCGACATGTACCTTAAGGTCAGTTTAATTATGGGTGCTACACGGGCCGTGTTCGCTAGTTGACATGTCCAACCCAAAAATCGTGTTAGACATATGAATCCGAACATGACACGAATATACGCTGTTGACACGGACATTACCTGTTTAACCCCATTTTTTTATAAATACTTTAAATTTACATTTTACCACAAACAAAGAAGACAAGTGCATATAAAACTGTTACTTTTTAATTATAAAATATTACAGTTATTTCTCTTCTAAGTTAACGAATTTAATTTATGACATAAAACATATTAAAAAGATAAAATAGAAAATAAATGAGTAAAACATGTCAACCCGTAAACCCCGCTAATTTGACACAAACACGTCTAGTTTAACTAAATGGGTTCGCAGTATCGACCTGAAAGTGGCTCAAACCCATTTATACTACACCCAAACCCGCTAATTTCATGTTAGGTTCATACTTTGTTTTCGTGTTATGTTAGAAATTCACACATTAAAAATTAGTAGGTAAAGTATTAATTAATACTTTACCTACTAATTTTTCATTCGATTTATCGAGTTTGACTAGTCAAAAAACTGATAATATTATGAAAATATATACAGGAAAACCCTGGGATCGGAAAGAGCGAAAAGAAACGAATATGCAGGTTAATGGATTGTCGGAAGTTATCACCGGATGCTTGCAAGCATGCTGTTCAAAACGAGCGGCTCCCATTACGGGTGGCGGTGCAGGTTCTGTTTTTTGAGCAGCTACGAGGTGGCGGGGTGGCGGCTGAAGCCGCCATGGGTGTGACGGCAAGTGGTGGCTCGAGGACTAACACGGAAGAAGAATGCGGGTCGGGTCCCACAAGTGAGGAAGGGAAGGGAGTGGTGATATCAAAAAGAGTGTTTATGAAGGTGTTTTCGAGTAAGGATAGAGATAGTGATAATGGGAGTTTGGATACGTCGGAGAGTCGATCAACGAATGCCGAGGAAACAAAGTCGTGTACGAGGAGCCTGAGGCATTCTTTGTCGTAGGTTATGTGTTTGTGTAAATTGGTTGTGTGTGTTTTAGGATGGTTTTATATGTTTGGACGGTTTAATGAACCTGTTGATCAACAAGTGCTTTTGTTTTTGCTAATGCTGCAATCTCTCATTTCCGTTTATTTGGTTTGTATCGACTTTTAATGAAATAAATTATTATTGTTTAAATAAGTTTTCTTTAATTTTTCTCTTATGAATATATTAACAATACTCAACCTATATAAGCCTGTAAAATGGATGGTTCGGGCTGGGTAACGAACAAACTGGTCAAAATAGACGGTTTAAGAAATATAAATTTGGTTCAGTGAACACGAGTTTCGGGGGAAATAGTCAAATAGGTTGACTTAAACAATGTAAGATTAGTATGTACATCACGTTGGTCATAATTATAGGGCTTGTTACTTGGTGGTAGAAATTGGCAGTCAAGTTGACTAGGAGGAAAATGCATTACCACTAGTCACAAGAATAACAAAATGTTTTTTCTCATTACAGGTAAATCACATTGGTTCAAAGCTTGGCATAGGGGTGCCTCATCTCGCAATAAATCGTTTGGTTTATTTCTTTGCTTGTTGTTTCATGACGCAAGACAAAAGCAAGAATAAAAGAGAATACTCTTGAGAAAATCAATATAATAGTAAATGTCTAGACTATTTTTTAAAATATTTTTTTATTAAGTTAGTTCTATATTTGACATGTTGAGCTAAAGTTTTAAAAGGTAAGCTTGGTTGCATAATTATAAATTAACTTCTTAAAATAAGGCAAAATTGTTAATTGTGGCTTCCTATATAGAAAATAAGGTTAAGGGTAGTGGGGCTTGATCCAACCTCAAGTGATTCCATATATTTACACCACGTAGGCGCCGACGTAACACATGATCAAGCCCCAGAGGGTGTAGTACTCCAGGTGATTGTGGACTTGATTGAATTTTTTTTTTATTTTTTTTTTGTTATACAAACAAATTTAAATTAAAATATTTCATCAAAACATAAATAAAAAGGAAAATAAAAAGAAAAATAAAAAATACATAAAAATAGCGTTTCTATTTTTTGTCGTCAATTCCTTCCGAATACGATCTTTTTCTTCCTCCATTATCGCTTGGTCGGATGCCGGTAGATGGCTAAAGTAGTTCAATCCTTCGGGAAATTGAGGGTCGTCGATGTTGATATTTCCGTAACCCGAGCCCGACATGGTTTTAAATTTGAGAAATTTAGAGAGGTTTTTTGAATTAGTAGAGAGAAAGGGAGTGAGAATGGTGTGTTGTTTTTATTTTATGGTTTTGTTATTTATGGGGGAAGTGGTAGGGTTTGTAATTTAAAAAAATAAAAAAAAAAACTATTTAAAAAATTTTTTTTTTGCCCTCCAACAGCTCTTTGAGCCTTCCCACACTCTCAACGGCTATATCCATTCCTATGGTCCGGTCCACGGCAGCCGTCCACGTCTAGGGGGTAGCGGTGGCCACGTCGTTCGCGCCCAGCCGTCCACGGCCCACTACCCTCACCCTAATGTAAATCAAAACTCACGAATTGGGGAAATCAAAAATTCTTGTATGACAACTTAGACATGGTTATCTGCCAATGAATACCGAGACGTTTGTGTCCATTAATTACCTATGCTGAAGTATCACACGATACACATTTTAAGATGAACACTTTTTTAACCCAATTATCTTTGTCCAGTTACTTCAAATATGCGTTTGGTATATCTCTATCAGCCCTGTCTTGTATCACGTTGTCTAAGGTTGAATCAAATCGTGTCGTAGCCCATTTTAGACCAGACATTTTTCATATGTGTATTGGCATATTGTGGGTGCATAGTGGCCGGAGGACAGGTTATGTGAACATAAATAAAGTAGCAAACCTTCACTTTCTAAAGAAATCGATCAAAAAGAAAAAAAAATTACAATATAGTCCAGAAAGTTCTAAAAGTGTTTATAAAGTCCCAAAGTATAAGTTATTGCCGTTAGAGATTTGCGGAAATGCGGGCCCAAAAGCAGTATCAGCCTCGTGACTTTTCGGCCCGGTTTTCACGTGGTGGAAACATTAATTAAGCACGAAATTTCAAACTATGAAAACCCGAACCAAACCAAACCAAACCAAACCAAACCAAAGCCAATCATCTTGCTGGAGACACTTGACCCATACCCCTTCCTACATTCGCTCCATATATCCATAACCGGTGGTCAACAATCATTTCATTTCGTCTGCAGCCGCCATGGAAGAAGTTAGGGTTAGCTCCGCTTGGGTCGTTAAAACTTGCCATTATAGTACTTTTTGCTAACCCCGTTAATTTTTTCTCGTTATGTCAGAGGTAAACTTGTAATTTCAATTATTTTATCATAAACTCAAAAAAATATGTGGTGATAGGGACTCGAACTCGCGTCTATGGTTTTTACAAAGTTTTAACGAGGGATGTAATAGCCAGTAGGACAAGTGACTGACTTGTTCATAAGCTTGTTCTGATACTTTTATAGTCAAGTTTGAAAGACCCCCAAATCCTCATAAACCATAGAAATGTCAAAATTGGTCATAACGGATCATGCAACTAGTTACACCACCACAATTGGGCCCAATTCCGCCCTCCAATTTCGTCAATCAGAGCTGTTAATCCCCTGCTTAATCAGGTCATTGCACTGCACATATTGTATAGCAGATTTTGGGTTGGATATCAAAATGAAAATTAACCAGTTGGCCAGAGCTGAGATGGCCGGAATCCCGCCGGTAGTGAGATCGGGACAGAAGCCGGAAAATGAAAGAGAAAGGGGGTGGGGGTTGTTTAGTTTAAGATTTGACACCATCGGTCCCTAGGGTTTTCAAATGTTTAAAAACTAAACAAAACCTTTACAAAAGGGGGAATTTGATTAAATGAAGAGTTAAGTGCCATTTTAGTACATGTGATTCGGCCAACTACACAACTTTAGTACCTAAAGTTTAGGTACTAAAGTTGCGTAGTTGGCCAAACCACATGTACTAAAATGGCACTTAACTCTTAAATGAATTAATAAAATAACTGAAATTACAAGTTTACCCTTGACTTAACGAGAAAAAATTAACGGGGTTAGCCAAAAATACTAAAATGACAAGTTTTTTAAAACTGAGGTAGCCAGTTGCACAAAATAAAGTTTAGGTACTAAAGTTGCGTAGTTGGCTAAACCACAGGTTCTAAAATGACAATTAACTCTAAATATATGGTTTGGGGTATGTAGTTGAAATATCAAGAATTATTATAATAAACAGAAAGACTCGATCTTGGTTGAGATCAAATTTTGTGTTCATGTCTTGAGCTGATTTTCAAAAATAATAATATACTTTTGTTATATTCTGTTATTTTGAAATGTTTATTGATTGCTATTTGATACCAGATAAGGATTTAAACTATGATAATTTGGCTTCTGGCTTGAAACAAGCCCTTGAAAATGACAAAACTGTGTTTGATGCTGATCGACTTCAAAAGTACACTGGTAATAATACTATTGAATCTTTATAACCTCAGAAAACTTGAGCTGTTGTTGATGGTTGACCAAGTTTGACTTGTGGTTATAATCAGGCCCTGAGTTGCGTGAGCTCTTGAAATGGCCGAGACCTCTTCCATTGGAGGATGAACGGGTCCGCTTGTTGCACGAGGTATATGCATATACATATATGTGCATGTGTAATATGTGCTGTGTTATATCATGCAATTAATAGCAAAAGTTGTATCTTTAGGTTGGGTTTGAGTTGGAAAGAAGCTTTGGTGGAAAAGCATCAAACATTGTGGAATCTTGTGATAAGTCGGCTGTTAAGCTTGTTTCCATGATCGCACGTCATTTCCCTGGTATCAATTTTAATACTTTTTGCTCAACCTAAGCAAATTAAGTTATTCACAATGAAATAGTTTTTAAAGTTTGAACGATTTAAATGGTGTAGGTTTTCGTGACCACACGGTGTACAAAGGTCACCAAGTGTTTCTGTATAAACGGGCTCAGATATTTGCTGCTGATGTGTGGGGTGCGTTTAAGGGTGAAGGATATGGGGAATTTAGTGATGTGGGTTCGATCACTATATTTGCAGACTATATTGCCCCTGCAGTGCTTCAGCAGCTTGGAGTATTTAGATATAGTTCAGATTTGGATAATATTATTAAGGGTAATAAGGAAATTGGTTCGGGGACTGAAGAGGAAGTTGAGTTGCGAGCTTGTTCTATATATGCAGTGGAGAAAATGAGGGATTTGATCCAGAAAAGAACCGGAAAACAGGTTGGTGGTGTTTGTTATGACTATGTATGTTTAATTGTCTGCATACATTAAACAGCAGTGAAAACATATTTATGAATGTTTTTGTTTTTCAGGTGTTGAGTGTGGAATTGGATCTTTGGTTATGGGCATATGGGGTTTCAAACCCGTCTCTTCAGCATCATCGCACTCTGTCTATTTATTACTGACGGAGTTAGGTTTTGTGTGCCTATAGTTAATGGTGTCGTTAGTAATGATTAAAAAATATGACGGTTATGTTCAAACTGCGAAGTTATACTAGTCGTTGAGTTTCTTAATTTCATGATATTATGAATCCTGAAACCTTTCCTTTTGCTTATTGATGTGTTGTTCATCGCAATGTGTGGTTTCTGACAAAATGTGGCTAGTACTTAGTAGGATGCTTTCCTTTACATCTTATTAACTCAAAATGTTGGGTTAGGTTCCTGATAATTATTTTTTAAGGCAGTGAGAATTTGTGATGTGTTAGGAATTTGACACTACCTTTTAAAACAAGTTGTTTTTGAGTTGCTCTGAACTTGTTTGGTTAACAAGTTGTGTTCAAGCTATGCTAAACATAAATAAACAAGTTAAGTTACGAATCAGACCTGCTTAATTTGTTTAATAAGCAGGTTTGTTCAAGTCATACTAAACTTCAATGGATTTTATCAGCCCATTCAAAAGAAAGAAAAATATAAAGTAATGTTGAAACTGTTTACGATTTCATTACATCTTATTATATTAACTAAGCTTTATGACCCGTCTACAACTCATTTTGAGTTTTGACTTCTCAACTCACTTGACATGTCAAATAATCACGAAACCATCTGTGCTAGTAGCAAGATCAGTAAATTTCTTAACTGTTTGGGAGCAGAAGTGTGCAAGAATCATGATATAATAAAAAAGTGGTGGGTGAAATGTTTTGCTTAATGTTGGATCGATTGGTCAATTTCTCATCTCATTCTCCATGTAATTTTCACCTACTTATTGAATAACAGAATCTAGCAATTCTGTCCTAAAATTGCATTCTCCTGTAGTTTTATCCAATCAGTCCACTTCAATCAGTGTCTTTAAAACAAATAAATATACATGGTACCTAACACCACTAAACTCCTGATGTCTTAAACTACTTTATTTGAGAATCTTTCGAATTTCATAGTGGTTTGAAAAACAGCCAAGTGTTTCTAGGCATTTTCTTAAAAGTGTTTGTTCATATAAACCTTTCGCGACATAGTAGCGAACTTATGCCAAAGCTGCCGTTGGAATGTTAGAGTTCACCGATGTGGCAAACAAATTCATCGAGCAAAAGATCTAATTTAATGTACTACACAAATGAATCTCTGTTGTTGGAATATTAATAAGTCAACGCAAACATTATATGCATACCTGTTGACCTCGTATGTATGTACTGTATGGTTGGTACATGTTTGACTGCACCCAAACATGACCTCAGTTATGAATAATAATGAGCATGTGACTTTGACCCACTTTTCAGGTTCTTACTTCTTACC